>NW_023270268.1:52243095-52255385 GCF_011800145.1 Mirounga leonina
CATATTATGAGCAACTCTGTGCCAGCAAATTAGATAACCTGGAAGAAATGGATGCATTCCTAGAGATGTATCAACTACCAAAACTGAACCAGGAAAAAATAGAAAACCTGAACAAACCTATAACCACTAAGGAAATTGAAGCAGTCATCAAAAATCTCCCAACAAACAAAAGCCCAGGGCCAGATGGCTTCCCAGGGGAATTCTACCAAACATTTAAAGAAGAATTAATACCCATTCTTCTGAAACTGTTCCAAAAAATAGAAATGGAAGGAAAACTTACAGACTCATTTTATGAGGCCACCATTACCTTGATTCCAAAACAGACAAAGACCCCATCAAAAAGGAGTATTACAGACCAATATCCCTGATGAACATGGATGCAAAAATTGTCACCAAAATACTAGCCAATAGGATCCAACAGTACATTAAAGGAATTATTCACCACGACCAAAGGGATTTATTCTGGGGCTGCAAGGTTGGTTCAACATCTGCAAATCAATCAATGTGATACAATACATTAACAAAAGAAAGTACAAGAATCATATGATCCTCTCAATAGATGCAGAAAAAGCATTTGACAAAGTACAGCATCCTTTTTGATGAAAACTCTTCAGAGTATAGGGATAGAGGGTACATACCTCAATATCATAAAACCATCCATGAAAAACCCACAGCAAATATCATTCTCAACGGGGAAAAACTGAGAGCTTTCCCCCTAAGGTCAAGAACGTGGCAGGGATGTCCACTATCTCCACTACTTTTCAACATGGTACTAAAAGTCCTAGCCACAGCAATCAGACAACAAAAAGAAGTAAAAGGCATCTGAATCGGCAAAGAAGAAGTCAAACTCTCACTCTCTGCAGATGATATGATACTTTACGTGGAAAACCCAAAAGACTCCACCCCAAAACTGCTAGAACTCATACAGGAATTCAGTAAAGTGGCAAGATATAAAATCATTGCACAGAAATCAGTGGCATTCCTATACACCAACAACAAGACAGAAGAAAGAGAAAGAGTCGATCCCATTTATAATTGCACCCAAAACTGTAAGATACCTAGGAATAAATCTAACCAAAGAGGCAAAGGATCTGTACTCAGAAAACTATAAAATACTCATGAAAGAAACTGAGGAAGACACAAAGAAATGGAAAAACGTTCCATGCTCATGGATTGGAAGAACAAATATTGTGAAGATGTCAATGCTACCTAGAGCAATCTACGCATTCAATGCAATCCCCATCAAAATACCATGCACTTTTTTCAAAGAAATGGAACAAATAATCCTAAAATTTGTATGGAACCAGAAAAGACCCCGAATAGCCAGAGGAATGTTGAAAAAGAAAAGCAAAGCTGGCGGCAGCACAATTCCGGACTTCCAGCGCTATTACAAAGCTGTCATCATCAAGACAGTATGGTACTGGCACAAAAACAGACACATAGATCAGTGGAACAGAATAGAGAGCCCAGAAATGGACCCTCAACTCTATGGTGAACTCATCTTTGACAAAGCAGGAAAGAATGTCCAATGGACAAAAAGATAGTCTCTTCAACAACTGGTGTTGGGAAAATTGGACAGCCACATGCAGAAGAATGAAACTGGACCATTTGCTTTCACCACACACAAAAATAGACTCCAAATGGTTCAAAGACCTAAATGTGAGACAGGAGTCCATCAAAATCCTAAAGAAGAACAAAGGCAGCAACCTCTTCTACCTCAGCCACAGCAACTTCTTCCTAGAAACATCGCCAAAGGCAAGGGAAGCAAGGGCATTAATGAACTATTGGGACTTCATCAAGATAAAAAGCTTTTGCACAGCAAAAGAAACAGTCAACAAAACCAAAAGACAATCGACAGAATGGGAGAAGATATTTGCAAAGGACATATCAGATAAAGGGCTAGTATCCAAAATCTATAAAGACCTTATCAAACTCAACACCCAAAGAACAAAGAATCCAATCAAGAAATGGGCAGAAGACATGAACAGACATTTTTCCAAAGAAGACATCCAAATGGCCAACAGACACATGAAAAAGTGCTCAACATTGCTTGGCATCAGGGAAATCCAAATCAAAACCTCAATGAGATCTCACCTCACACCAGTCAGAATGGCTAAAATTAACAAGTAGGGAAACGACAGATATTGGCGGGGATGTGGAGAAAGGGGAACCCTCCTACCTACACTGTTGGTGGGAAGGCAAGCTGGTGCAGCCACTCTGGAAAACAGTATGGAGGTTCCTCAAAAAGTTGAAAATAGAGCTACCCTACGACTCAGCAATTGCACTACTGGGTATTTACCCCAAAGATACAAATGTAGGGATCCGAAGGGGTACTTGCACCCTGATGTTTATAGCAGCAATGTCCTCAATAGCCAAACTATGGAAAGAGCCAAGATGTCCATCTACAGATGAATTGATAAAGAAGATGTGATATACACACACACACACACACACATACACAATGGAATATTATGCAGCCATCAAAAGGAATGAGATCTTGCCATTTGCAATGATGTGGATGGAACTGGAGGGTATTATGCTGAGTGAAATAAGTCAATCAGAGAAAGACATGTATCATATGACCTCACTGGTATGAGGAATTCTTAATCTCAGGAAACAAACTGAGGGTTGCTGGAGTGGTGGGGGGTGGGAGGGATGGGGTGGCTGGGTGATAGACATCGGGGAGGGTATGTGCTATGGTGAGCGCTGTGAATTGTGTAAGATTGTTGAATCATAGACCTGTACCTCTGAAATAATACGTTATATGTTAAAAAAAATAAGAATAGCAGGAAGGCAAAAATGAAGGGGGGTGTACTCGGAGGATGAGATGAACCATGAGAGACTATGGACTCTGAGAAACAAACTGAGGGTTCTAGAGGGGAGGGGGGTGGGGGGAATGGGTAAGCCTGGTGATGGGTATTAAAGAGGGCACGTATTGAATGGAGCACTGGGTGTTTAACACAATGAATCATGGAACAGTACATCAAAAACTAATGATGTAATGTTTGGTGATTAACATAACATTAAAAAAAAAAGAGAGATCCGGTTTCTCATCCCTTTTACTCCTTGCAGCCTTCCCCTTGGATACCCTTTCAGTAAGTACAGTAAGTGTGAGATGCTGAAGAGTTAAGAGTCAGATCTATTCTTTTAGCTTTTATGATTAAGTGTCAGGATTGGACATTTCTGGAGAAGGGCTTATATGACACAGTCATTTCCCACCCTCTCCCACCACAGAATAATATTCAGGGAATTAACCTGATTTCTATGTTCTTGGTATCACAAGTTTACAATTCATAGCCATCTTTCTTAGGGTTACCTGAGATGGTGTTTTTGCATGTATTTCCTCTGTTGAGTTAAATAACACAGCTGTTACTTTTAATATGAAAAAACGTTTGTCTCTTCATGGCAGAATGGTAATTTATAGGCACAACATTTTATCTTTAATTTACAGGTGTACCAGACCAAGCTCTTTAAAAAATGTTTTAAAAAATGCCCAAGCTCAACGTGCTAGCAGGGCCATGCTCTTTGACAAGGCTCTAAGGTAGAATTTTTCCTTGCCTCTTCTAACTTCTGTTACTTGCCAGCAACCCTTGGGGTTTCCTGTGTTGTAGACGTGTCACTCGTTTCTGCTTCTGTCATCATATGGCATTCTCCCTGTGTATCTGTTTTCACATGGTGTTCTCTCTGTGTCTGTCCAAATTTCTCTTTTCTTCTAAGTTCATCAGTCATTGGGTTAGGGCCCACCCTAATCCAGTTAAGACCTTGTCTTACTTGATTACATTTATAAAGACTCTCTTTTCTCATAGATGAGGTCCCATTCTGAAGTTCTAGGTTGGCATAGCTTTTGGGGGACATTATTCAACTCAGTACCTATGCCCAGAACTGTTCCTGCACACAGCTTATGCATGGCCAAATACAATCCTTTCTAGTCTGAGCCTTTTCTTTTGGTAAATGTCTCAAATACATAGCATAATTCTCTTCCTTTTTTTTTTTTTTTTTTTTTTTTTTTAAGATTTCTTTCCTTCTTTGTCAGAGAGAGAGAAAGTACAAGCAAGGGGAGCGGTAGGCAGAGGGAGAAGCAGGCTCCCCGCTGAGCAAGGAGCCCGATGTGGGACTTGATCTCAGGACTCTGGATCATGACCTAAGCTGAAGGCAGACGTAATGGACTGAGCCACCAAGGCATCCCTTTTATAAACTTTTTATTGAGATTTAACATACATGCAGGAAAGTCCATTAATTATAATTGAATGAGTTTTTCCAGAGTGAACAGTCATGTAACTACCTTTCAGATCAAGAAATAGAATGTTACCAGCAACCAAGAAGGTTTCATCATGCCTTTTCTAGTTATTATCCATCTAGAATAATTTCTATTATGACATCTAGCAGCATAGATTAGCTTCACTTGTTTTGAATTTCATATCTATTATTATTTTGTGTCTAGCTCCCACCCCCCCAGCCTTATGACTGTGAGTTACATCCATGTTATGGCACATGGTTATAGTTCATTCTCTTTTCTACATAGTATTCTGTTCTATGAATATGTTGTAATTATTTTTCCATGATATTGCTAATAGACATTTGAACTACTTCCAGTCTTTGCAATTATGAATAATGCTTTGTGGATATTTTTGTGCATGTCTTTGGATACACATACATATGGGGCTGTGTTAGGTATATGCTTATGAGTAGAATTGTTGGATCATAGAGTATGTATTTATTTAGTATTAGCAGATACTTTGTTTTCCAAAGTGGTTACACAGTTTACACTCATACCAACTGCATATAAGAGTTTCAGTTGCTCTATATCTTTGCCTGGCCTGAATATTTAAGAAAAAAATTAGCCTTTTGGTGAATATATTGTGAGATCTCATTGTGGTTTTAATTTGCCTTTCCTTAATTACTGATGATGTTGAGCATCTTTTTGTATGTTAATTTGCCATTTGGATGTCATCTTTGTGTATTGATTTTTGTCTTTTGCCCTTTAATTGGATTTAGTTACCATTTTATTATTAACTTATAATGGTATTTTACATATTCTAGATAGAATTCTTGTCAGATATATGTAGTTTAAAAATCTCCCAGGCTGGGATGCCTGGGTGGCTCAGTTGGTTAAGTGTCTGCCTTTGGCTCAGGTCATGATCCCAGGGTCTTGGGACTGAGTCCCACATCAGGCTCCTTGCTCAGCAGGGAGCCTGCTTCTCCCTCCGGAGGCCTTCCCCTCCTCCTGCTTGTGTGCTCTCTCTCTCTCTCTGACAAATAAATAAATAAATAAAATCTTAAA
The DNA here is from genome assembly GCF_011800145.1 of Mirounga leonina. Taxonomy (NCBI): domain Eukaryota; kingdom Metazoa; phylum Chordata; class Mammalia; order Carnivora; family Phocidae; genus Mirounga; species Mirounga leonina. Next base: position 52,248,377 of record NW_023270268.1, read on the forward strand.
AAAAAAATCTCCCAGGCTGTAGTTTGTTTTCTATCTCTTAATGGTATCTTTTGATGAATGTACGTTCTTATTTTTAATTAAATTAGTTTATCTAACTTTTCCTTTATGCTAAGAGCTTTTTATATTTTATTGAAGAAATCTTTGCTTGCCTCAAGGTCATGAAGATATTATCATATGTTATCTTCTAGAAGATTTGTTTTTACCTTTTACATTTAGGCCTATGATCCATTTAGAATTGATTTATATTCTTGTATGAATAGAAGTCAAGGTTGTTTTATTCCTTATGGATATCATTGATCCAACACCATTTATTGAAAAGACTATGCTTTTCCACTTTTTATTGATGATAAGATTGGGTGTATGTGGGTCAGTTACTAGACTTTCTAGTCTGTTTTATTGGCTTAACCTTGAGCCAATAGTATTTTGTTTTCATTACTATATACTAACGTCTTTTCTATTCTTTCTCTTGATTTTATTCTCTTCTCTGAAACAATTTCTGTAGTGAGTGAAACTGTCTTGATCCCTCTGTTCAAATTTTCTATTTCTTTCTGTTTCATTTTTGGTAGTTTATATGTTTCTAGGAATGTATCCATTTCTTTCAGCTTGTCCAGTTTGTTGGCATATAGTTTTTCATAATATTCTTTTATAGTTGTTTGTAGTTCTGGGGTGTTGGTTGTTATTTCTCCTCATTTGTGATTTTATTTATTTGAGTACTTTCTCTTTTTTTCTTGATAATTCTAGCTAGAGGTTTATCAGTTTTATTGATTTTTTTCAGAGAATCAGCTCCTGGTTTCATTGATCTGTTCTATTGTTTTTTGTTGTTGTTGTTGTTGTTGTTTATTTGTTTTAGTTTCTATATCATTTATTTCTGCTTTAATCTTTATTATTTTCTTCCTTCTGCTTTTAGGTTTTCTTTGTTGTTTTTCCTAGATCCTTTAGGTATAAGGTTAGATTGTTTATTTGAGATATTTTTTTGCTTCTTGAGGTCAGCCTGTATTGCTATAAACTTGCCTCTTAGAACTGCTTTTGCTGCATTCCATAGGTTTTGGACCATTGTGTTTTTATTTTCATTTGTTTCCATGTACTTTTTTATTTCTTCTTTGATTTCCTGGTTGACCCGTTCATTGTTTAGTAGCAGGTTATTTAACGTCCATGTAATTGTGGTCTTTCCAGATTTTTCTTGTGGTTGACTTCTACTTTCATAGCATCATGGTCAGAAAAGATGCATGATATGACTTCAGTCTTTTTTAATTTTTTGAGCCTTGTTTTGTGAGCTAATATATGATCTGTTCTGGAGAATGTTCCATGTGTACTTGAAAGGAATGTGTATTCTGCTGTTTTAGGATGGAATGTTCTGAATATATGTGTTAAACCCATCTATACCAGTATCATTAAAAGCCATTGTTTCTTTGTTGATTGTCTGTTTAGCTGATCTGTCCATTGATGTAAGCGTGGCGTTAAAGTCTTCTACTATTATTGTATTATTATCAATTAATTCCTTTATGTTTTTTATTAACTGTTTTATGTATTTCAGTGTTCCTTTGTTAGGTGCATGAATATTTACAATTGTTTTATCCTCTTGTTGGATTGTCCCTGTTTATTATTATGTAGTGTCCTTCTTTGTCTCTTGTTACAGTTTTTGTCTTAAAGTCTATTTTGTGTGATATAAAGTATTGCTACTCCAGCTTTTTTTTTAAGTAGGCTCCATGCCCAGTGTGGGGCTTGAACTCATGACCTCAAGATCAAGAATTTTTTTTTTTTAAAGATTTTATTTATTTATTTGAGAGAGAGAGAATGAGAGACAGAGAGCATGAGAGGGAGGAGGGTCAGAGGGAGAAGCAGACTCCCTGCCGAGAAGGGAGCCCGATGCGGGACTCGATCCTGGGACTCCAGGATCATGACCTGAGCTGAAGGCAGTCGCTTAACCAACTGAACCACCCAGGCGCCCTCAAGATCAAGAGTTTTATGCTCAACCCACTGAACCAGCCATGCACCCCTCCAGGTTTGTTTGTTTGTTTTTTTGACATCCACTTGCATGATAGATGTTTCTCCATCCCCTCACTTTCAGTCTGCAGGTATCTAAAATGAGTCTCTTGTAGGCAGCATATGGATGGATCCTATTTTTTTTATCCATTCTGTCAACCTATGCCTTTGGTTGGAGCATTTACTCCATTTATATTCAAAGTAATTATTGATAGATATGTATTTATGTCATTTATTGTTTGTTTTGTGGTTATTTGTGAAGATTTTCTCTGATCCTTTCTTTCTCTCTCGCTTTCGTGGTTTGCTGATTTTTTCTAGTGATATATTTGGATTTCTTTCTTTTTATTCTTTGCATATTTATTAGTAGTTTTTGATATATGGCACCGTTAGGTTTGTATATAACCTCTTCTGCATAAAGTAGTCTATATTAAGTTGATGGTCATTTAAGTTTGAAGTCATTCTTTACTCTTCTCTATGTTTTAGGTATATGTTGTTATATTTTATATCCTTTTATTTTGTGAGTTCCTTGACTGCTTTTTTACAGAAATATTCATTTTTATTACTTTTATGTTTCCTACCTTTATACTGTCACTTTTGGTCTTTCCTTTCCACTCAAATTGTCCCCTTTAATATTTCTTTCAGGGCTGGTTTAGTGGTCATGAACTCCTTTAGTGTTCGCTTATCTGGGAAACTCTATCTCTCCTTCTATTTTGAATGATAGCCTTGCTGGATAGAGTGTTCTTTGCTGAAGATTTTTCTCATTCAGCACTTTGAATATATCACACCACTTCCTTCTGGCTTGGAAAGTTTCTGGTGAAAAATCCCCTGCTAGTCTTATGGGTGTTCCCTTATAAGTTACTGTCTTTTTTTGTCTTGCTGCTTTTACAGTTTTTTCTTTATCACTCTATTTTTGCAAATTTAATTACAATATGTCTTGGTGTGGATCTGCTTTTGTTGATTTTGTTGGGAGATCTCTGTGCCTCCTGGATCTGAATATCTATTTCCTTCCCCCGATTAAGGAAGTTTTCAGCTTGTATTTCTTTAAATAAATTTTCTTTCCCCTTTTCTCTCTCTTTTGCTAGGACTCCTATAATATGAATGTTATTACATTTGATGGAGTCACTGAGTTCCCTAAGTGTATTCTTCTTTTTTGCATAATTGTTTTTTTCTCTCTTTTGTTCACTTTGATTACTTTCCATTACTCTGTCTTCTAGCTCATTAATTTGTTCCTCTGCTTCTTCCAGTTAGCTGTTTATTCTATCAAGCATGTTTCTTATTTCATTTAGTGAGCCCTTTATCTCTGCTATGTTATTTCTTATCTCTGTGTTAAAGGTCTCACTCATGTCTTCCACTCTTTTTCAAGTCCAATGAGTATTCTTATGATCATTACTTGAAATTACCCATCAGGCATGTTATTTATATCCGTTTTACTTAGCTCTCTGGCTGTTGTCTTGTTCTGTTCTTTCATTTGGGATCAATTTCTCTGTCTTCTCATTTTATCTAAGTCATTTTATCTAAGGCATTCATGGGTTGAGGTGAGCCTAGAGTCCTCCTACTCTGCCACCATCTTCCAACTTCCCCTATAAAGAGTATTTTTAAAAATTTATTTTTCTAATTGTTTGTTGCTTGTGTTTAAAATTAAAATTGCTTTTATATATTTACTTTCTATACAGTGATTTTACTAAATTAATTCATTATAATAGTTTATCTGAAGTTCTTTGGAAGTTTCTGATTATAAATAATGCCATGTGCCAACTATAGAGTTCTTTATCTTGCTTTTTCCAATCTTATAGCATTTATTAATTTTCTTATATTACTGTATTGGCTAGGACTTCCAGTATAAGGCTAAATATAAGTGATGACTGTAAACATATTTATCTTTTCAAGAAGTCATTTAAATGTTACATTTAAGTATGATAGTAGCTATTGGATTTTTGTGTAGATACCTTTTGGGAGATTAAACATGATCCCTGTATTCCTAGTTTGCTAAGTTATTTTTAAATTGTTAAAGAGCATTGACTTTTAGCAATTGCTTTTTTTCTGCATATATCAAGATAGTTGTATAATTTTTCTTATTTATTAGTTAATGTGGTAGATTATACTTTTCAAGTTATATTTTAGTCTTAAACGTTAAACTAATCTTGAATTCTTTGGATAAATTTTGTTCAATAGTGTATTATCTATTAATATCTGTATCTGTATTGCTTTTTACTGGTGTGTATTTTCATGACAGAGATTAGACTGTAGCTTTCCCCTTTTTGAAATGTTCTATGATGTTTTGGTATAGAGGTTATAATAACCTCTTTTCTATTCTCTTTCTCTTGATTTTATTCTCTTTCCTGAAACAATTTGTGTAGTGAGTGAAACTCTCTTGATCCCTCAAGTCCAGCCCAGTTGCAAACTGAGTACCAGTGACTGACCTCAGTCAGTGTTGCATAAAGCAGAAGAACTGTCTAACTTTTGCCTGAATTTATTACCCACAAAAACATAAAATAGAATTATGTGGTTTTTGTTTTAATCAACTAAGTTTTAAAGTACTGGGTGTGTAGGAGCATCTGATTGTAGTCTTAATTTGCATTTTCAAAATAGAATAATGATTTTGAGAAATTCTGCATGTATTCTGTCACTCATATATATTTTTGGTCAAGTGTCTCTTCAAATCTTTGGCTCATTGGTTTCATTGGATCTTTTATTATTATTGACTTTTGAGAGTTCTTTATATATGCTGAATAAAGCCTTTATCAGATATATGTTTTGCAAATAGTTTCTCCCAGTCTGTGACTTGCCTTTTAATTTCCTTAACAGAATATTACAAAGAGCAAAAGTTTTAAAATTTGAAGAAGCTCAATTTATAATTTTTTTCTTTTAAGGTTTTTCCTTTTTGTTCCTTATCTATCTTTACCTAATCAAAAGTTCCAAATATCTTCTTTTATCTTCTATATTATAATTTAATTATTAACATTATGGTTATGATCCACTGTGAGTTGATTTTTATTTATGGTGTGAAATAAGATTTGATGTTTATATCTTTTCATATGGATATCCAATTGTTCTAGTACCATTTGTTGAAAACTATCTTTTCTCCTTTAAATTACCTTGGTAGCTTTGTTGAAAGTGAATTGACCATCTGTATGTACATCTATTTCTAGCCTTTCTACTTTCTCCCACTGATCTATATGTAAATCTGCAGTCAGGCTATGTGCGTCCTTCAACTTTGTTTTTCTTTTCAAAGTTCTTTTGCTATTGTATGTACTCTCATATGAATTTTAGAATCAACTTGTCAATTAAAAAAATTCCTGCTGGTATTTTGATAAGGATTGTGTATGAATCTATAGATCAATTTGGAAAGATTTGCTATCTTAAGAAATCATGAACATGGCATATGTCTCTATTTATTTGTTCAGTAATGTTTTATAGTTTTCTGTATACAGATCATACACAGTTTGTTAAATGTATTTCTAAGTATTCATGTTTCTTGATGCTATTCTATTGTAAATGATACTCTTTTAAAATTATAATTTTCAGTTATTCATTTATTGTATGTAGAAAAACATTTGACTTTTATATACTGATCTTGAATCCTTTAACACTGTTAAACTCATTTATTTTTTTTTTTAAAGATTTTATTTATTTATTTGAGACAGAGAGAATGAGAGAGAGAGAGCACATGAGAGGGGGGAGGGTCAGAGGGAGAAGCAGGCTCCCTGCCGAGCAGGGAGCCCGACGCAGGACTCGATCCAGGGACTCCAGGATCATGACCTGAGCTGAAGGCAGTTACTTAACCAACTGAGCCACCCAGGCGCCCCTAAACTCATTTATTAATTCTAGAAGCTTTTTGTAGATTCTTTAGGATTTTCCACATTTTTATTTTCAAGAGTCACACATATTTTTAAGAACTTAAAGGATAAAAATGGTCTGTTTCAGGTGCCCAGATACTTACCATTTTTGTTGTTCTTTCATTCTTTAAGTTACGTATTTTCCTGAAGAAATTCCTTCATCCTGATGAAATTTCTTAAGCATTTATTTTTTAGCAGGTGTGCTGGCAACAAATTCTCTTAGTTTTCCTTCATCTTAGAATGATTTTATTTTGCCTTTATTCCTGAAAGATATTACTGATAGAAGTTTTGGTTAACAGTTATATTCTTTCAGCACCTTAAAGATGTTGTTCTGTTCCCTTCTGGCTTTCATGGCTTCTGATGAAAAATTTGTAGTCATTCAAATTGTTTCCCTGTATGTGGTGTATCATTTCTCTCCACCCCACCCCAGTACAGTTTGATTATGAGATATCTGGGCATGATTTCTTGAGTTTATCCTATTTGAAGTTCTCTGAGTCTCTTGAATCTGTAAATTAGTATATTTCCCTGAAATTGGAAGTTTGTTCTTTTTTGTTTCACAGTCCTTTTTGATCTGCTTGCTTTATGTTGAATAGTTTCTATTTCTATGACTCTGATATTTTCACTGTGTCACTAATATTTTTTTATGCAGTGTCTCATTGGCTGCTTATCTTCTTCAATGCATTTTCCATTTCAGATTTTGTGTTTTTTTTCTAGAATTTCCATTTGAGTATTTTTATATCATTTGCTTTTCTGCTAATTATGCTCATGTTTTTCTTTTTTTTACATCACTGAACATATTCATGAGATTTATAACAGCTACTTTAATGTATTTTTCTGCAAATTTAATCATCTCTGTCATTTCTGATTCTATTTATTAGTAGAATCTTGTGGTTATATGTCATAGATTTTTTTCTTTGCCACATGCCTGGTAATTTTTTTTTTTTTTTTTTAGATGTAGTGTTCCATGATTCATTGTTTGTGCATAACACCCAGTGCTCCATGCAGAACGTGCCCTCTTTAATACCCATCACCAGGCTAACCCATCCTCCCACCCCCCTCCCCTCTAGAACCCTCAGTTTGTTTTTCAGAGTCCATCGTCTCTCTCTCTCATGGTTCATCTCCCCCTCTGGTTTCCCCCCTTCATTCTTCCCCTCCTGCTATCATCTTCTTCTTTTTTTTTTTTTTTTTAA
>NW_023270268.1:52255485-52255903 GCF_011800145.1 Mirounga leonina
TCCCTCCCACCCCCCCCACTCCAACAACCCTCAGTTTGTTTGCTGAGATTAAGAATTCCTCATATCAGTGAGGTCATATGATACATGTCTTTCTCTGATTGACTTATTTTGCTCAGCATAATACCCTCCAGTTCCATCCACATCATTGCAAATGGCAAGATCTCATTCCTTTTGATGGCTGCATAATATTCCATCGTGTATATATATACCGCATCTTCTTTATCCATTCATCTGTAGATGGACATCTTGGCTCTTTCCATAGTTTGGCTATTGAGGACATTGCTGCTATAAACATCGGGGTGCACGTACCCCTTCGGATCCCTACATTTGTATCTTTGGGGTAAATACCCAGTAGTGCAATTGCTGAGTCATAGGGTAGCTCTATTTTCAACTTTTTGAGGAACCTCCATACTGTTTT
>NW_023270268.1:52260903-52386499 GCF_011800145.1 Mirounga leonina
AGGGTAACTTTTGAAAGATAGGAATTTAGTGCCATTGTATTGCCTGTGAGGTGACTGTTACTGTATATTGTCTGAGTTCCTTTCTGGTCTTTGTTACTTTTAGGCTCTTTCTTTGCTTAGAGGACCCCTTTCAATATTTCTTGTAGGGTTGGTTTCATGTTTGCAAATTCCTTTAGTTTTTGTTTGTCCAGGAAGCTTTTTATCTCTCCTTCTATTTTCAATGAGAGCCTAGCTGGATATAGTATTCTTGGCTGCATATTTTTCTCATTAATGCTCTGAATATATCCTGCCAGTCCTTTCTGGCCTGCCAGGTCTCTGTGGATAGGTCTGTTGCCAATCTAATGTTTCTACCATTGTAGGTTACAGATCTCCTCTCCCAAGCTGCTTTCAGGATTTTCTCTTTGTCTCTGAGACTCGTAAGTTTTACTATTAGATGTTGGGGTGTTGACCTATTTTTATTGATTTGAGAGGGGTTCTCTGTGCTTGCTGGATTTTGATGCCTGTTTCTTTCCCCAAATTAGGGAAGTTCTCTCCTATAATTTGCTCCAATATACCTTCTGCCCCTCTCTCTCTTTCTTCTTCTTCTGGGATCCCAATTATTCTAATGTTGTTTCATCTTATGGTATCACTTAACCTCTTGAATTCTGCCCTCGTGATCCAGTAGTTGTTTATCTCTCTTTTTCTCAGCTTCTTTCTCTTTTCTGCCTCATTTATCCTAGCCGTTAGCGCCCCCATATTTGATTGCACCTCATTAATAGCCTTTTTGATTTCGACTTGGTTAGATTTTAGTTCTTTTATTATTCCAGAAAGGGTTTCTCTAATAACTTCCATGCTTTTTTCAAGCCCAGCTAGTATCTTTAAAGTGATGATTCTGAACTCTAGATCCGACATGGTACTAATGTCCGTATTGAGTAGTTCCCTGGCAGTCGGTGCTATCTCTTTTGTCTTTTTGTTGAGGTGATTTTTTCTGTCTTGTCATTTTGTCTTCCAGAAATTGGTTACTTTTCTGTTCAGAGAGTTGTTGCTATTCTTTTCTTCGATCTCCTGTTGAGTTCGTAGGTGTTCAGAATGGTTTGATCCCTTTCCAGCTGAATTCCTGAGACCAGACCAAATCCAGGTCTCCTACTCCTCCGCCATCTTGCTCTGCCCCTTCGGTAATTTTTGATTGGATTCCAGACACTGAATTTTACGTTGTTTAATGCCAGGTTTTGTTTTATTCCTTTAAAGAGTATTGGACTTTGTTCTTGCCCTCGCAGTTTAGTTTGATCCTTTTGAAACTTATTTTTAAGTTTTCTTGTGGCAGGTCCAGAGCAGTCTTTACTCCAGACCTAATTTATCCCCTGCTTCTAAGGCATGACTGTTTTGAATATCCTACCTAATGTTCTGTATGCTAATGAGGTTTATCCACTCTGAGTGAAGGGAATGTGAACTATTTCCATTACTTTATGATTTCAGGGACATTTTCAGCCTATTGCTTTCAGGTTTTCCCCAGCCTCATGGAGTTACCCCAGGCATGTGCACATCAGTACTTGGCTGTAGATTTGATGGGACCCTTTGAAGATATCTGGAGCTCTCTTTCTCTTTAGCTCCCTCTAATGTTCTGGTCTACAAATTCTATTTACCATTAGTGATTTAAAGTCTGATCTTTGTCTCTTCAGCTAAATGAGTCTGCCAGATTCTTTTTGAGTTCCTGCTCTCTGAGCTGCAGCCTGGAAAATGTCTCCAGGCTGTCATAGCACTTGTCTCTTCATTTCCCTTCTCTGAATGATCACAGGTTTGAGCTGCCTATTGCCTAGTACCTGAAAAGTTGTTTTATGTATTTTCCCCAGGTTTCTTGTTGTTTATTCTAGGGGTAATCCCTGTCGCAATTAATCCTTTATGCATAAGTGAAAGTCCAAAAGGAGATTTTTGAGCATCTTTTATGTACAGGGCACTGAGTTAGAGTCACAGGTTAAATACACTCATAATTGTTTTTGAATGCATGCCAAGTTGAGACATACCCTGTGATATGTTATTGTTTATTTCCTGTTCCCCAGGCCTCAATTTTTGGTACTTTCACTTTGTTCATTCTTTCTGTAAAATTGATTGTTTTAGTATAAATGACTGTGGATGCAGGTCAGATCTATTGAAAGTCTTAGTCATTTCATGGGGATTATTGCAGTATGGCAGTATTGCAGTCCTGTCTGACCTTGGTCTTTTCAGTCTCACTCTTTTCTGCTCCTGTCTCCCCATAGTCTATATAGTGATTTTTAAATTATGTAATTTTCTGGATAATTACAAACACCTACTAATTCCGCCTTTGCTTCCACCTTGCCCCTCACCTCCCACCACAGTCTGTTTCAACCCAGCAGCCAGAATAATTGTTTTTTAATTTTAAAATTTGTTTTAATTTATTAATTATTCCAGCATAATCAACATACAATAATATATTAGTTTCAGGTCTACAATATAGTAATTTAACAATTCTGTACATGAGATCATCATGATAAGTGTACTTTAATTCCTTCACCTACATCACCTTTCCTCATCCTCCCACCTCCCCTCTGGGATCACCAGTTCTCCATAGTTAAGAGTCTGTTTTTTGGTTTCTTTCTTTATTTCTTTGTTTGTTTTGTTTCTTAAATTCCACATATGACTGATATCATATGGTATTTGTCTTTCTCTGACTGACTTATTTTACTTAGCATCATATCCTCTAGGTCCATCCATGTTGTTTGTTGCAAATGGCAAGATTTCATTTTTTTTTTCTGGTCAAGTAATATTCCATTACACACACACACACTACACATACACACACGCACTACCTCTTTATTCATTCATCTATTGATGGACACTTGGGTTGTTTCCATTTTTTTTTAAGGAAAAATTCTCTGTTTAATAACTAAATACAATTCACAGAAAATTGATTGTACACATGCAAATTAGAGGAATATGTCTATTAAGTACCACCAAGTAAAATGGTAGGCTTATTTTTTTTCAAATATAAAAAATTCATTTTTCTCCACTTAGTGTTTTTAAAATTTTTTTTTTAATTCAGTAGAGTTAACATATAGTGTTACATTAATTTCAGGTTTATAATATAGTGATTCAACAATTCCATACATTACTCAGTGCTCATCATGATAAGTGTACTCTTAATCCCCTTCACCTGTTTACCCATCCCCACACCCAACTCCCCTCTGGTAACTATCAGTTTGTTCTCTATAGTTAAGAGTCTGTTTTTTGGTTTGTCTCTTTTTGTTTGTTTCTAAAATTCCACATAAGAGTGAAATCATATGGCATTTGTCTTTCTCTGACTTTTTTTCCTTAGTATTATATTCTCTAGCTCCATCATGTTTTTGCATACGGCAAGATTTCATACTTTTTAATGGCTGAATAATATTCCATTGTGTATATATATATATATATATATATATGCCATATCTTCTTTATCCAGTCATCTATCAGTGAACACTTGGGCTGCTTCCATATTTTGGTTATTGTAGATAATGCTGAAATGAACACAGGGGTGCATATGTCTTTTTAAATTATTTTTTTCATATTCTTTGGGTAAATACCCAACATGGAATTAATGAATCATGTGGTAATTCTATTTTTAATTTTTTAAGGAACCTCCATACTGTTTTCCACAGTAGCTGCACCAGTTTGCTTTCCTAACAACAGTACACAAGGATTTGGTTTTCTCCACATGCTCAACAACATTTGTTGTTTCTTGTGTTTTTGATTTTAGCCATTTTGACAGGTGTGAAATATCTCACTATAGTTTTGATTTGCATTTCCCTGATGATGAATGATGTTGAGCATCATTTCATGCTTATGTTGGCTATCTGTATGTCTTCTTTGGAGAAATCTCTGTTCATGTCTTCTGCCCATTTTTAATTGGATTATTTGTTTTTGTGTGTGTGTTGAGTTGTATAAGTTCATTGTATATTTTGGATAATAACCCTTTATTGGATGTGTCATTTGCAAATATCTTCTCCCATTTATTAGGTTGTCTTTTTGTTTTGTTGATTGTATCCTTGGCTGAGCAGAAGCTTTTTATTTTGATCTAGTTCCAGTAGTTTATTTTTGCTTTTGTTTTCCTTGCCTCAGGAGGCACATCTAGAAAAGTGTTGCTATGGTTGGTGTCATAGAAATTACTGTCTGTGCTGTGTCCTAGGATTTTAATGGTTTCAGGTCTCACATTTAGATCTTTAATCCATTTTGAGTTTATTTTTGTGTATGATGTGAGAAAGTCCTCCAATTTCATTCTTTTGCATGTAGCCGTTCAGTTTCCCCAGAACCATTTGTGAATGTCTTTTTCCCATTGCATATTCTTGCCTCCTTTGTTGAAAATTAATTGACCATATAATTGTGGGTTTATATGTGTGTGTCTGGACTGTCTATTCTGTTGATCTACTGTCAATATTTGTGCCAGTACCATAATGTTTTGATTACTATAGCTTTGTAGTATATCTTGAAATCTGGGATTTTGATACCACCAGTTTTGTTGTTTTTTTTTTTTTTTCAAAGATTTTATTTATTTATTTGAGAGAGAGAGAGAATGAGAGAGAGAGAGTGTGAGGAGGGGAGGGTCAGAGGGAGAAGCAGACTCCCCACTGAGCAGGGAGCCTGATATGGGACCCGACCCCGGGACTCCAGGATCATGACCTGAGCCGAAGGCAGTCGTTTAACCAACTGAGCCACCCAGGCGCCCAGTTTTGTTCTTTTTAAAGGTTGTTTCTCTGGCCATTGTGGTTCCACTCAAAATTTAAGATTATTTTTTCTAGTTCTGTGAAAAATGGTATTGGTATTTTGATAAGGATTGCATTAAATCTATAGATTGCTTTGGGTAGTATGGACATTTTAATAATATTTGTTGTTCTAATCTATGAGCATTGAATGTCTTTCCATTTGTTTGTGCCTTCAGTTTCTTTCATCAGTGTTTTATAATTTTTGGAGTACAGTACCCTCACTTCCTTGGTTAAGTTTATTCCTAGATATATATATATATTTTTGGTGCTTTTGTAAATGGGATTGTTTTCTCAGTTTATCTTTCTGCTACTTCATTACAGAATGATCCTTTTAAAACCTAATTGAGATCAAGATAGCCCTCTATGTCTCCCCTCTGCATGTAAATCCTACAGTGTCTCCTTAGTTCACTCAGGATGAAAGTCAAAATTATTCAAAGGTATTTGAGACCATCCCTGGTCATGGCCTCTTTTGACCCTATCTCCTTCTGCTTTTCTCTTCTTACTCTGTTCCAGCCACAGTGGCTTCCATGCTATTATTTAAATACAACAGCAGGGTTCTGCCTTACAGCTTTTGAACTGACCATCTCCTCTGCCTTGAATACTCTTTCTTCAGATTGTCTCATATTTAACCTCACCTCATTTGAGTTTTGGTGAAATGTCACCTTCTCAGTGTTGCCTCCCTGGTCCCTCAGTGAAAACAATGAAATCTAATCCTATCATCTTCTCTGCTTCAGTATTTCCAATCTGTCTTACCATAATCTTTCTTTTTTTCCCGTAACATTTACCAGCTTTTTAACATACTAGATATTAAACACATACTCATTTTTGTTTAGTATCTGTCACCTCTCTCCCACTGGAATGTAAGCTCCCCAAGGTGACGGTTTGTTGTTTGTTTTGTTCACTGATGCATCCCCAGTTCCTAGAACAGAGCCTGACACTTCATAGGTCTATTATAAATATTTATTGAATGCATGTAAATCTGATATCATTCATTTAAGTAAGATGCTTTGGCTCTTCTTGGGCATACATGGGATAAAGTCCAAATCCTTCGCAAAGTGGAGTGCATTCTTCATAAGCTCCTGCACTTCCCTATGTTCAACTTTTTAGCTTCTCCATCCCTCCACTCCCTGAATTCTACCTATACTTAACTAATAATTTCTAACCAATACTGGCTCTCTCACATTTCTTGGCAGCATCTCAGACAGCACCCATTGCTTTATAGTCACTTTTAGTCATTAGAACAATTTTACATTCAGATATGAACAAGTCCAGGCCAGTATAAACCCAAACTTTATGGTTTCATTTACTGTCAAGGTTCTTCCCCTTTCCCTCCTAAAGACATAGACTGAGGGACCTGCAGTGGAGAAGAGCATGTGATTACTCTTTCATTTTTTATCCTTCTGGTCACTCTACTTTTGTTCTTTCCACAGTCCAGTGAAGAATGAAAGACAAAGGGTGGAGTCTGTCATAAATTGAGGTAGTAATCTGGCCGTTGGTGCCCTCTCTGAGGCAGATGCTCATGCACATGTCATACTCCCTTCCCCACCATTCAGGGACCTCTGAGATGCACAGAATCCTCCTGATGTAAGTAACATCTCCTTGACTGATCTCTAGAAGGATGACCCACTTAGTACCTTTCTGCTGGGATATTCTCATATTGGTAAAAGCCCTGTTGGGCAAGATCCTTTTAAGATGTCTTGAAAGAGATGCTGGATAAAGAGTTCAACTGCACAAAGAAAGACCTGCTCCCTAAAGATAATTGTCAATACAATTTATTTTGCTGCAGCTCTTCCTGTCCTGAGCCATGATGCAATTAGGCAGAACCTAAGGAATGATTTGAATCTATGGATCAAAGAAAGAAATGGAAAGGTGGGACTCATTAAGTGATTTCTGGCTCAATACGAATTTCTGAACTTTAGTCTTCTTAACATTCAGGTGAACAAATAAGTATATACATAGTTATTCTACCAGTGGTGAGCCGTGTGAAGTAACGAAGTTAATTCATCTCTGGAACTCACCTTCATCATCCATAAAATGATGTGGTTGAATTTTTAACTTAATGTTTATCTATAATAGCCTATAATTCCCATCAATTCTCTGTCTATTTCTTGGATACACTGTGGAGATTGTGCTTTGCAAGGTGTGTTAAACTCCTTTGTTTTACTCTTTCTACAACATAGCAATTCTGGCACTCTGAAGCATGGGTTTTGGAATTTATATTGAATTATTAATAAAATACCATTTGTAGAGAGTAAGGCTAGAACACAGTGGAGAAGCCAAAAAGCATGGAGATCTCAAATAGGGAATAGCCCATCCTTTTCTCTGCCAGTGACAGAGTGACCACTAGAGATGATGAGAGGGGCTTGGCAGTGTGTGCCAGGCCTATCTGCCATGGGTCTTGGAAAACAGAGGCTGCTCAGTAGATGGGGGAGATATATCTTCCTGACAAAGCTCTTGCCAGAAGAGAATGTACATAACTCAGCCCTGAGCCTTTCTGTGAGCTCTGCCAAATCAGACAGGCAGGTAACAAAACACTGAAAAGAAAGTAATGTCAGCCCAGCCTAGCTATGGCCAATTCTACACCTTAATTACTCTACCTAGTGACAAAAGCTATTTATCAAGCTTGAAATAAAGTGGTTTTAAAGTCAGAAATTTATGTGCCAACCAGTCAGAGGCTATAATTTTTGGGTCATTGGTTTAAATAGACATACACTAAAATGAAAATAAATTGGAGAATTAAACAACTTTATGTGTGCACAATAGTTCCATCAGTTTTGTCTGGTTCTTCTAGCTTTTTCTACAATGTCATTGCACTCATGTTTCTAGCCAATTGCATTTCATCCAAACCAAGATCCCACTCAGGAGCCAAAAGGATGACATTCAGTTTTGACTCATTTATTCAACAAATATTTATTGTATTAAATATGTATAGTTGAGAAGAAGACTGGGAAGTCCTGGAGGAATTAATGCCTTTATTCAACAAACATTTATTGAGTACCCACTATATGCCAGACATTGACTGAGGAGCTAAGTATGGTGGTAGTAAACAAGACAGCACAGACTTCTTCTCTCGTGGAGCTCCCATATGTATGAATGAGAACACATATAAACAAATGAAGAAATATGTGTAGTGATAAATGACAATGGTTGGGGGAGGGATGAGGGAGGGATGCAAGATGAAACATGTGAAGATTAGGGACAAGAGAGTTCAAAGTGAAGGGAGCAGCCTTTACAAAAGCTCTAGAGCAGGAATAAATTTGGCCCATCGGGTGAATGGGGAAAAAAGGTCAATGTGAGATAAGATAAGATCAGGGAGGTACATCAGAAAGGGCCTTGTGGGCCAGTATGCGGAGAGTGGATTTTATTCTAAGTACAGTATGAGCCATTAGAGAGTTTTAACAGGGAACAGTGATGTGACCAACACTTCACTGAAAGTGAAGGAGTAGAAGAGAATTTTGCAAAAGAAGAGGCATTAATTACTTACCAATTAATTAATTAAGCAAGCATTTATGAATTTCCCTATGTGCCAGGTGCTGATGACAGAAAGATTAATAAGACTCCCCTTGTCCTCAAGATGTTTATAATCCATTGATGACAGTCATGTGCATGAATAAGAACATGGCAATGGGCATTTAGGTTGCTTCCATATCTTGGATATTGTAAATAATGCTGCAGTAAACATAGAGATGTATGTATCTTTTTGAACTACTATTTTCATTTTCTTTGGGTTAATATCCAGTAGTGGAATTACTGGATTGTATGGTATTTCTATTTTTAATTTTTTGCAGAACTTCCATACTGTTTTCCACAGTGGAAATACAAATTTACATTTCCACTCACAGTGTACAAGGGTTCCCTTTTCTCCACAACACCAACACTTGTTATTTCTTGTCTTTGATAGAAGAATGGGTAAAGAAGATGTGCTATACACACACACACACACACACACACGAATATTACTCAGCCATAAAACAGAATGAGATCTTGCCATTTGTGACAACATGGATGGACCTAGAAGGTATTATGTTAAGTGAAATAGGTCAGACAGACACAGTCTTGTGCAGTCACTTCCACTGTTCATTAGCAAACAATATATGGCCTCTTTAAAGGCTCTTCTGGATGTGACTTTTTTAATGTTAAAAGGCAGTACTACATTCCAGACAATGAATATGCCCCTGGGTCAGGTCTCCCAGGGGAAATGCAAGTATTCTAAGAAGAGGCCCAGTGGAACCACAAGTCGTGAGACTGTAGCTGTGAGATGGAAGCAGATGTTACCAGGAATCTGGGCTTCACTTCATCTGTAAGAGCTGAAACAGTGGCTCTGTAAAGTCCCCTCCAGCTCTATTTCAGTACCTTAGAGCATGCTTTGCCTTGATCATTCATTTTAGGCTATGTTTTTGCCACGATAATACAAGAGACTCTTTGAGCTCCAGTTAAACAAAATGTTATCCCCTCAAGAGAATTTCAGTCATTTCATTAGTAGACCTGCATTGCAAAAAATTACAGTTATGATTATTGTGTTTTGAGTGGGTGGAGGAAATGGGTAAAGGTGGCCAAAAAGTACAAACGTCCAATTATAAAATAAATAAGTCCTAGGGATGTAATATAGAGCTTGGTAACTATAGTTAACAATACTGTATTGTATATTTGAAAGTTGCTAAGAGAGTAGATCTTAAAGGTACTCATCACACACACAAATTTGTAACTTATGTGTGGTGATGGATGTTAATTAGAGTTATTCTGGTGATCATTTTGCAATATATACAAATATCAAATCCTTATTATGTATACCTGAAACCAATATGATGTTATATGTCAATTATATCTCAATTAAAAATCCCATCAAGCACATAAAACATATGAACTATAATATTTCAGAACTGGTAGGGCTACCTGGGTTCCTGTGAACTGACCTGGGTATCTGTTAACTCAGCATTATCATATTTTTAGCTACCACTAATTTTTCGATAAAAATATCAAAAAGCATATGAAAGACTATAAAATAAGTTCTTTCCTTCACCCTGCTCCCAAACCATTCCCACTTAATTGAGTTTTCTGCTGTTAAGAGTTTATGTATCTTCCAGACATTTTCTATGTATATATAAGTGTAGTAGATACAAATTCCACAGGCATCATGGAGACGCTGATATTTGAAGTGCCATTGAAGGAGGAGAGGAAGGAGCCACATAGTTATCTGGGGGTGTTTGGAGGAGAGTGCCAGTTGAAGGGACCAGCAAGTGCAGAGTCCTAGAATTAGAGTGTGCTTGGTGTGTTTGAAGAGCAGCAAAGAGGCCAAGAGGCTGGAGTGGAGGGTGGGGATAAGTGGGATGGGCTGGAGAATGCACTTGGCTTTTTACGTCATGGCAGAGACTTGTGCTTTTATTCTGAGTGAAATGAGCTCCATGAACAAAGGTATGCTATGATCTGACTTGTAGGGAGAATTATTTGGAGGCTGTTGTGTAATAATCCAGGTGAGAGATGATGGTAACATGAATCTTGATCGTAGTGAAGTGGAAAAATGGTTGGATCCTGGACATACTTTAAAGGAATAGCTAACTAAATGTGATTTGTTGTTGTTGGACTGGTTGCGGAGTATGAGAAAATGAAAATGTAGGGTAACTTTCAGATTTGGTGGCTGAACAGCTAGAAGAATTGTGGTTCAAATTCATGTTGGGGCCAGTATTCAGAACAAAGTCTTCTGAGCTGCAGGGTCATGCTCCCCACTGCATATCTTGCCTCCTGGCTACCACAAAGCCATCTATAACACCGTGCTGTGGCAGAATGCTGTGCTCTAAAGCAAAGAACAAAATTTTAGAATATTGCCTTCTATTAAGTTGGAGACTTCCTAGCCCAAATCAGTTGCAGTGTCTGAGAATATGGAATATAAATCATTTTCTGGTATTACAAGATGCTTATTAGAATCTACATAAGTCATTTCTAGAACTCTGGACTCACTTGTTGGGAATGACTACATAATTATCCTGGAGTCTTGTGTTTCTGCTTTTGGCCACCATATTCTCTGTGCCCTGAGTTCCACTGTGCTTTCTTGTCCATCGATTATTTTCTGTGTCTTATAATGAAAACACAGTGAAGACAAATGTGCTATTTATAATTTTCTTCCTGGAGCCATTTCAATTAAAAGTTAATTGTCTTCACATCATAATTTTTTTTTTTTTTAAGATTTTTTATTTATTTATTTGACAGAGAAAGACACAGTGAGAGAGGGAACACAAACGGGGAGTGGGAGAGGGAGAAGCAGGCCTCCCGCCGAACAGGGAGCCCGATGCGGGACTCGATCCAGGGACTTGAGGATCATGACCTGAGCCGAAGGCAGTCGCTTAACCAACTGAGCCACCCAGGCGCCCTGTCTTCACATCATAATTTTAAAGTATTCTTTCAGTAATAGAGAGACAGTGTGACAGCTGTAAGAATCCCCAAGTCTAAAATAAACTTATGCAAATAACTTTTCAAAATGCCACCGTATGTGTAGACTGCATTACTTAAACATGATTAGTACTTTCATGTCTTTATTAATTTTATTAATTAAAGTATTAAAAGAGTGAGCCTATGATTAGGGGTATTCAGTTAAGGCATTCTTGAAGTGTTGGATTATAGCATGGGAGTGGGCTGCTGACCCTTCTGTATCTATCTTTTCTTTAGAGCCATGGTTCTCACATTCTTGTGGCTATAGGGAAACACCTAAAGAACTAATAAAGAACACAAAGCCCTGGGCTCATTGGAGTAGGGCCTGGGCTTTTTATATTTTTATTAAGTTTTCCGTATGTTTCTGATACCCACCGAAGTGTGAGAGCCACTGCTTAGAGTATTAAGCTGCTTTAGTAGCTTCAGGTTGATTCTGGACATGATAAACTAGGAGGCAAATCTATTGTGCACTGCTTTAGGTGTGATACTTTACTTCCTGCATTCCATGGCTGTGATTAAAATCAGCAGGGGCCTCAAAAACTTCATGCCTAGGAACACCTCATGTACCCTTTCCTTTGAAGTTAACTTATGGAATCCTGGAGTTCCATTAATAAGACTGCAAATGTGTGGATTTGCAGGCTATATATTGGCTTGTGCCAAAGCAATTCTCTCATTTCCCTGCCAAATGTATTTCCGGCTGTGGCAGGTCCCAAGTCTGTTTTTCTTTTTCTTTTTTTTTAAAGATTTTATTTATTTGACAGAGAGAGACACAGCAAGAAAGGGAACACAAGCAGGGGGAGTGCGAGAGGGAGAAGCAGGCTTCCCGCCGAGCAGGGAGCCTGATGCGGGGCTCGATCCCAGGACCCTGGGATCATGACCTGAGCCGAAGGCAGACGCTTAATGACTGAGCCACCCAGGCGCCCCCCCAAGTCTGTTTTTCTGTCAAGGACCAGTGGTGGCTGTAGGTGGGAGGACCTGTGTAGACCAACTAGGGATGGAGTCTTCTCAAACCAAAGGCAGCTAGCGTTGTTAATCTCTATAGTCAGGAAGGATGGGGTTTCTGCAGGGTTTGAGACTTTTAGGTCCACATCTTATTTCTACTGTGGGAGAGAAAGATACTCTTGGTTTTCCCAGTAATAGTAACTAGTAATGAGTGCTAAGCACTGTTTTAAGTGCTTTATATGTAGTAATTAAGCCTCATAAATCCTACTGAGAGTTTATTATCCTCATATTACAGAAAGGGAAATGGAGATACAGAGAACTTGTCCATGGCCACCCCAGCTACTTGTGGGGACTAAGATTCAACCCAGATTGTCTGGCTGCAGAGTTTATCATTTTAGCTATTATGCAGTGCTGTCTCCTAATCTATTGGGATTTATGCTTCCACCCTTCTATTATGCTGGCCTAGGAATCATAAATGGGGGTGACACAGAGATAAGATACTTCAGAGGAAGCCCTGAATAGAATTGAGGAGTCTAGTGGCAGGCAAAACAACAGGGATCTCCTAGGAGACTTTCCTCACCTGACGAACCAGGGCTGGGGGCAGATGGGGTGGTGGTGGGGGTATGCAGGGTGGCATGCAATGGAAAGGCTGAAATTTCTCCTTTCAGGCAGCATCCATTCTGACTGGGCAGTGCCATGGCATACCTGTCATTGAGTGTTTTAAATATTGCTCCTGGATGTATATACCTCCCCTGGAGAGCTATAGCTGCCTTGGTGACAGGCCCCTGAATGATCATGGACCATCTTCTTAGGCCAGGAGAAGGAGAGAGCCAATTGTTTAATGAGGCTGTTCAGTTGCTGCTGACAAGTAGCAAACTGTAGGCCACTGGGAAGCCCCTGGATTACCAGGAGGGAATGGGCAGAAGGCAGGGGAGGTATAGTGATTAGGATAGAAACCATGATCCAGGGCAGGATTTCTAAAACTTGAATAACATAAGAATTTCTTTTCAGGGAAAAATATTACAGTTTATTTCTAGTGTTAAGTGAAATTAAACATAGTATGGTATTACTTATATATGTTTAAACAGAAAACTAGTTATGTATTACTCACATTTTTAGTTGTACAGCTATAAAACCTAAACAGTTTGGTAAAACCAAGTAGAAACAAAATTACAGTAACAATAATATTCCAGTTAGTGGCACTGATTTAATGTGATAGATGCTGTTTTGCTGAAACAACCACAACTTATTGCATGTATGTGGCATTGACACTACAGGTTTTTTTGGACATTGTGACCTCTTCTTCATGTGTCAGTTATCCATCATCCTGCCATGTATGTCTAGGGGAACAACCAGCAGGCCTTTGTTTGTATAGGGGCCTTGATGTCCTTTGGCCTCCACTGGGTGCAAAAATGTTGGTCTGTGCACAACTCCCTGGTGTTAAAGTGATCACAAAACCAAGCTTGGGTACCAACGTTGTGTGGCACTTCTTGGTGATAAAGGGATTTATTATACAGATGTTAAAATATATATTTATTTTGATTTTTTGATTGATATTGATTTCTGATTGCTTTCTAGGGGAATGAGAGCAGAGGGTTTGTTTTGTACTGTGCTGTATTCTTGGTGCTAAGCATTGTGCCAAGAATGGCTCTGTCCAATAGAAATATAATATAACCCACAAATATGAGCCACATATGTAATTTAATATTTCTGGTACCCACATTTTAAAAAAAACTGAAAATGAACAGGTGAAACTAACTTTAATAATATATTTTATTTGACCCAATATATTCAAAATATTTCAACATGTAATCAACATAAAAATTATTAATGTGAGATTTTACACTTTTCTTTTTGTGCTATGTCTTCTGGGTGTATTTTACATTTAAACACATCTCAATTCAGACTAGCCTCATTTCAAATGCTCAATAGTCACATGTAGTTAGTGGCTACTGTGTTGGGCAGTGTGGGTATAGAAAATAATAGGCACTCAATAAACATGTTTTAGAAAGAAGATTGCTGGATGACTTAAAGAGCTTTTAAACCATCAGGATACTGTTTGGGGGGAAGCAGCAGCAGAAGAGGATCTAAGCTGCTCACCTCTCACTTGAATGAATATAGCATCTTCCTACCTGGTCTCCCTGTGTCCAACCTTGCTCCTGTAATTATTCGCGCTAGGACAGCGTAGAGTGCTTTTTCCTAAAATGCAGAGCGAATCAAGTCATCCCCTTACTTAAAAATCGCTCTGGTAGCTCCTCTTCAGCATTAAAAAAGAGTCCAAGTTCCTTGGCATGGATTATAGGCCCTTGGCCCTAGCCTTTCCCTTCAGGGTATTCTCTCCCACTGTCCTTGAACTCTCTGCCCTAGCCACATTGGGCTTGTTTTTATCCTTCCACATAGCGATCTGCCTTTGCATTTGTATCTTTGCACAGGCCACTTCCTATGACTGTAACAGTCCTTTCTCCACTCTCCATCCCCTCCTCATTTCCTGGCTCCTACATATCCATCCACTTCCTTAAGGAAGCTCTCCCTTGAACCCCCTGCACCGTTTGGCTGTCTGATTCCTTTTTGCTGTGCACTGCTCTTGTTGAATATTTTTTACTCTCATCTCTCATGCCAGGTCCCCCTTTTCAGGAGCTATGCCCCTTGCCTTTTGAGACCTAGGACAACTTATGGAAGAAAAAGACCAATTTAGATCACAGAAGCTTGGGAGATTTTATCGTCACAAAGTGTGGCCAAGAGTCTTAGGAGAAAAGGAACAGACATTTCGTACCTGATCTTAAAATGTGTATTATGGACAAGGCTTAAATAAATTGCAGAAATCCTATACCTCATGGCAACATCTGATAATCCCTTTCCATCACTTCCATCAAGGACCCTTCTATCAGGGATCAGGGGATTATTCTAGTTGGGGTCAGATAGCCACTGTGTCCTTTCCTCAATTGGGAGATGTTGGTTATTGGAAAACTTGTGACTTGTCTGTCCTTGAATACTGAGAGTTTTTCCCAGGCCCTTCTCCTCTTCAATTAAAATGACTCACATAGTAATTATATTTAGTGTATATATCAATTAGAGCAGTGGTTCTGAACCAGAGGAGCATCTCAGAATCATTGGGGAGTTTTCCTAAAGTACACTTGTCCAATATCCATCCTCCCCCAATTCACCTACAGACCTATGAATCAGAATCTCTTGGGATGGGGCCATTGGGTATTGTGAACAAGCTTCTCAGCCAACTCTGATATTTCATCTGTGGTGAAGAATCACTGGGCTAGGATAAGGGAAAGGCAAAATAATCTAAAACCAAAGCAGTTTATGATGGGTGCTTCTTTAATGAGGCACTGCAGGGTGACTTAGGGTGTTGATATTTCTGACTCCCAGAGCACAATCTGGAAGAACTACTAACCAGGGCAGAAATGGGCAGCCAGTATGAAAGGCAAGAGAATTTTAAACCTGAATGATCAGGCTTTATTTGTTCCTGTGCAGCTCATAATCATAACTTTTTATTATTACACAGCTGCCAGTTTGATTTTACAATGCAAATAAAAGTCTGATATGTTATGACACTTTGCATTTATTGTTCACCGTATCTATTAAGAAATGGAACAGTTTATTAAAAATTGTTCTTAAACCACATTTAAATGCCTGTTGAATAGCAAGTTGACATAGTAAAATCTGATATTTTATCTTTCATTGGCCATGGGGCTGTAGAGCTGAGGATAAAAAGTAATGCCTGTATATTTGGGGGCAGGGGTTGGGGGAGACACACAGTGCTGGCTATTAGAGTATTTTATATTCATTCAATAGGTACTTATTGAGGGTCAGTGATGTGCCAGGTCCCATTTCTAGCACTGAAAAAAAAAAAAATGAACCCCTGCCCTATGGAGTGTACATTTTAGTGGAAGAGACAAAAATAAGCAAAATAAATAGTTACATAAATTATATAGTACCATAGATGTTGTAATTGCTATGGGGAAAAATAAAGCATTATTGTGTTGGGAGTGGTGATGGGCAGGGGTGGTAGGGACATTTGAGCACAGACCTGAAGGGAAAAAAGGGATGAACCATTCAGGTATCTGAGAGCAAAGTGTTCCATATTAAACAGTAAGTGTAAAGGCCCAGAGGCAGGCAGGAACACATTTGAAGTGTCTGCAGAATCACCAACCAGTGAGGGTAGCATGGAGAGAAGAAGGAAAGCATGGTAGAATGAGGTCAGGGCGGTAACAAGGGGCCTGAGAGAGCATGAGCGGTCACAGCAAGGAGTTTGCTTTTTCCTCTGAGTGAGACAAGAATTGTTGACTTTTGAGCTGAGGTATAGGAGACACAACTTAATTTCAAGAAGATCATCTTGGTGGTAAATGGAAGCTACACTCCCCAGGAACAAAAGTGAACCAAGGAGACCCTTAGGAGGCTGTTGCAGTATTCCAAGTGAGTGATAGAAGTGGCTTGGATCAGGGTGGCAGAAGCAGAGGTTGTAAGAAGGGATCAGGTTCTTTTTTTTTTTTTTTTTTTTTAAAGATTTTATTTATTTATTTGAGAGAGAATGAGAGACAGAGAGCATGAGAGGGAGGAGGGTCAGAGGGAGAAGCAGACTCCCTGCCGAGCAGGGAGCCAGATGTGGGACTCGATCCCGGGACTCCAGGATCATGACCTGACCCGAAGGCAGTCGCTTAACCAACTGAGCCACCCAGGCACCCAAGGGATCAGGTTCTTAAAATATTTTAGAGGTAGAGTAAACAAGGTTTGCCAAGTATGGGGTATCTGAGGGAAAGAGAAGAGCCAAGGATAAGGCAAGTTTCTGACCTGAGCTACTGGAGAGAGAGAATGGCAGTTAACTGGGATGGGGAAGATCTTGAGGGAAGCAGGGCGGTGCCAGAAGTGCAGGAATTTGGTTTAGATCAGTTTATAAAAGCACATTTTGGTTCCATTGCAGCACTGATATTGCTACTGCACAGGGTTGCTGATTCTAAAGTCTTAATGCTTCTTGTCACCTCACCAGCTTAGGTCACATGACAGCCTTTGTTGGTCATCTTTCTGTGGGAAAATAGTTAAGATTCTCCAAAATTTTATTTCATGATCTACTCTTATTCCTTAAAAAGAAAACTCCTGTTTGTAACATTTTCCCTAAACCTTGTGTGATTAATTTCTTAGCCCCTAATTTGGCACTTTTCTTTGTGTCTAATTAAATAATGCATCTTCCTTTTCAAAATTTCTGCTTCCAAGGAAGTGAAGTAAATTCTCTCTTAAGGCATTGCTATTTAGAGTGGTCCTACATGGCTTCCTAAGTTGCAAGAAACAGATCTACTCCTACTTACACTTAGTGATGAGAACTTCATTGTAAGGATTTTGTAGGATCACCTCTGGGGAGAGGGATTGGGGTGGGATTTTTTTTAACACTCTACTTACTTCTATATTTTTGCATATGTATATCATAAAAAGAATGACCATCAGACTGCGGTTCAATAAATACACAAAATATAAACAAATCTATGGGCTCACAGTGACACTAAAAATGAAATAAAAAAATAGAACTCATTGGTCACCATGGAAGGTTCCTAGGGCACCAACTCATTCTGAAAACAATAAAATGATAAGGAAAAGGACTCAAATATTTATTCTGCCTTCCTTATATACACTGTATTTGAAATTAACCACATGTTAAGGATGGATAGTTCCTTATAGAAGAATTTCAGCTAAAATGAAGAAGGAATTATATAATCACAAATAGATGGATCTAGGCCATGTGTATCAATGTGTGGTAAAAACAATGACTGAAAGGCAGGTGTAGAGCTTCATGATGTATAGATCAGGCTGACAAGACCTGAACCCACTGATTAGTCCATCTGAGCATTGCTCAAGGTCTAATGCTAGGTGATAGGTGGTAGTGGTGGGGAGGTTCAGTGTATTTTTATGATGTTTGACACTTCTCATAATATGTTTTTATTTTTTTAAAGATGCTTTTAAAAGACAAAAATGTTTACAAATACACAAATATATACATATTTTTATTATTTAAAGATTTTTATTTGTTTGACAGAGAGCACAAGTAGGCAGAATGGCAGGCAGAGGGAGAGGGAGAAGCAGGCTCTCCGCCGAGCAGGGAGCTGGACGTGGGGCTCGATCCCAGGACCCCAGGATCATGACCTGAGCTGAAGGCAGCCACTTAACTGACTGAGCCACCCAGGTGCCCCAACAAAAATATTTTATTTTTAACTGCAAATAGGCGTATACTCTAAATACTGCTCTGCATTTTACTTTTATACATTGAATTGATTTTTGTGGGTTCAGTATTGCTTGACTTACTGGCTTCTAGACTTTCATAAAGGTGGCTTTGCTGAAGGTTTTTATTTATCAAGACTGGCAGTGAGTATAGGAGATCAAAAGATCAGGGACAGACAAGCACATTTCTTACCAGATAGGCTTGCAAAGTATACTCCAGCAAGGACCTCTTGAGTCCTAAGAGGTAAAAAGGAACCTTGAGCAGTGTCAGGGGAACAAAAATATTTGAAGTTTTTTCTTTAGCAGAGAAGGGATTCACAGACTGTTCATGATGCCATTTGGTCCATGTAACCTTGGGAGCAGCTGGACAAAGGAGGGCTGCTCCCTAGCTTTGGGTCTGAAGCCCTCTCCTCCTTAACTCTAGCTGTGCTGGAAGCCAATCAGTTTAAACCCGTTTTCCTTGGATTCCATCTCCATCCTTACCAGCTCTTCCCAGAGAGTTTGAATCTTTAGGTCTGGAGTCTGACATCCCAGAGGTTATCAATGTGGCCAGATACAAGAGGCGAGGGCAGTAGATGGAAATCTAAAGAAGCAGCTCTGTTGGAAGATGTCCTGACAGATAAATGGGGAGAGCAGACTGTTATGTGTGGGAAGACCGTGAACTTCGGAGTCAGGCCTGGGTTTGAAGCTTTGTGTGTCTGTGGGCAAATCGTTTAATCACTCTGTGCTTCTGTTTTCCTCTTCTGTAAAATACTGACAAAAACCCCCCTCCTTCCTATGGCTGTGGTAGGACTCCATAATGCCGTATAAACAAAAGTCCATGACATTGCCTAGTTGCAATGGACAGGGCTGCTAGGTGTATCAGAAACCATGCTACATGAGATTGGAGCTGAAGGGATGAAAGTCAAGGATAATGGTTTGGTTACTGAGTGATTGGACTATGTGGACTGAAATCTGGTTTCCAAAAGACACTTGATCCAGAGCAAGGCTTCTCAGAGCTGAGGATGCTATTTCAGGGAAGTTCAGCATTTACCAGCATTTGCTGTATTGCTAGCTTAGTTGTGTCCAGCTGTCATAGCCAGGAAGCTCCAAAAAGGTAGGGGCCTGGGTATCTCTTACTCGCATGGTACCCACAGGGACTTAATACTTATCTGTACATGAGTGAATTAGTTTTCATGGTAGAAATTCTAGCAAATACAAATTTCAAAAAAGAAAAATCATCCCTAACCTTATCACCTATCCTTTCAGTCCTTTCTGTATGTTAAATGATAAAGTACACTTATAATTTATAAAACTGTGATCATTTTGTTTTAAAATCTGCTTTGTGAAAATATATTGTGAACATTTTTCCAAGTTGTATGTTTTCCTATGAAATCTTTTTAGTGGCTGCATAGTATTTTTTGTATACACATGCCACAGTTTTTTTATAATGAACTAATAATCCCTTGCCTTTAGACATTTAAATAGTTTGTGCAGTATTTTGATGATATAAGCAGCATTGTGAGGAACTTCCTTGTAGCTAAATCCTTGATCAAATAACTGATCAGCCTTCTCTATTTGAATACCAATTTTCTTTTCCTCTTTTTTTTTTTTGAGATAATTTTTTTGGTAGATTTGCATGCAGTTGTAAGAAATAATAAAGGGAGATCCCTCATACCCTTCAGCAGTATCCCTCAATGGTCAGATAACATAGTGCATACCTGTGGGACAATGTCATAATCTGGAAATTGACATTGATACAACCCCTCAATGCCTATTTTTAGTTTTTTAGTTTGCTTTGGCCAGACAGATGTTGTAGACATGCTACTGGGAAGGTCTAGTTTTGCATTTTCAAGCACATTTCTCTCTTTGATCAACACCCTTCTCTGCTTTTCCTTTTCCTCAGCTGAGCTGGGTCTCCTAGTTAGCCTGCCTGGTTGGCAGTATTCCAGTTGTCTTTGCACAGGTGTGTGAGTTCTAGATTCTCAGAATTCTAAGCACTGATGTTCTTCGGAGTCCCTGTGAGATAAGGTCAGAGAGTGTTTCTTCTGCTATGAAATTGTAGCCATCTGTTGGTTTCTACTCTTTAATACCAATGCAGATAACACCCAGGGTATCAGAGCCAGCAGGCATAATAGATAAAGGCTGCTGCTGATCAGATTCACTAACTAAAGCTGTGAGACAGACGGTAAGGTTACATTTCCTTTGTTCTTCAGTTTGTATAGTCATATTTTATGTGCATATGAAAGTGTGTCTATGAAATATTAACAAAATTTCACCTTATGCACAAATGAAAAAATGCAAATATTTCAAAGAAAAATGTAAGAATTGTGTAATTTCAAAGCAGCTTGAGTGAAATGGTAGCTGTGTTTAACTTGCTTCACAGGGGCCCCATTTACTTCTGCCCTGTAAATGCACAAACCCACCATGGTTTGTCAGAAAAGGAACTTCTACAGGTGATGTCGGTTGCTGGTGTGCCTTTATTTAAATATTCACTATTAGTATAATTGAGTCTTTTTTTTTTTTGTAATCATGAAATAATGTCATACATGTTTTCATTAAGGGTGGTACTGGTGTTGGTGCTAGTTCTAAAAATATGCCTGAAAATCAGTAACTGGAAAGGAAGATAGATGTGATAAAATACCGTTAAGACAAACACATGCTTAAATACACTGTGCTCTTAATGTCAGAGGGAGTACTTTATGAAATGGTATAGACAGTGCTAAGGAAATACAAGACTGCTTTACAGCAAAATATTGCTACAGTGATTGTAGATTAATGTGCCAGCATCCTTATACTTTGTATTTATTCCAATAGGAAAATTGGTTGTGAATTATGCAACTTTTCATTTATGCAAGGTCTTCAGTAATTTATCCCTTACATAAAATACATCCCCCTGTACTGGATTTACTTTGTACTTTGCCCATGATTCAAGTTGTGTGCACATTTAAGATGCACATTTAGGATGGAAGTTTAAAACCTAGTCCTAATGAAATTTCTTTTTTATTTTTAAAGAATACATTTCTCAAAGGAATAGTTAATAAGAGGAACTCATATTTGTTGATTACTTACTATATATGTGTCAGTGCTTTACATATTAGTTTTATTTTAATTTAGTCCTTTCAACAACTCTGGGGTCTGTAGAAGAGATTTGTAGAAGAGACTTCCCAGAATCAGAGACGCGAAGTCCAAGACCCTATGCCAAAGATGGGAGAGCCAAGATTTAGATATATGTTTGTTTCCAAAACCTGTGTTTCGTCTGGGAGCTCATGGACTCCTGGGAAGTTAAGAGATGGGCTTGGGTTCACCATCCCTAAAATTATAGGCAGAGTTTTATTGGCCTGTGTATTCATTGTTATGAGCAGAACGTCCATGGCTTTCATCTAACATTCAAGGGGCTTGTTGATCCTTCCTATTGTTATATGCCAAAACCACACAGAAATCCCTTCTACATGGCCCACACAGCCCTACTAAATCCTAACCACATATCAACCATAGCAGTCAGCTAAGTTAGGTGTTATTAAGCATTGATGTCTATGTGAAAACATTTGACAGCATGCAGCACCTTTGGAAATAGGGTTTCTTTCTGTCCTACACTTCCTCTCAGCAAGTTGAAGGGTAGGGTAAAATCCATTAGCTACAGATTGAAACTCATGATGTCCCTTGCAGCTGTTTTGCTCCTTGGGTTTCTAAGGAATCTCAGACATTGTGCTCGCCTCAACATTGTGCTGGGCATCCATTTAAATGTGTAAGACTACTCAAACAAAAATCCATCTGATTTCTTGGAGCACCTGGGTGGCTCAGTTGATTAGGCGTCTGTCTTCAGCTCAGGTCATGATCCCAGGGTCCTGGGATCGAGTCCTGCATCAGGCTCCCTGCACAGGGAGCCTGCTTCTCCCTCTGCTTCTGCCTCTCTGTCTCTGTCTCTCATGAATAAATAAATAAAATCTTGAAAAAAATCCATCTGATTTCCTATAACTCTTCATTTGTTTCTCTTCTGTGGCATTTTTTCACATGCCATGTTGCCTTGAAATGATTATGTTCATGCCTCATCTCCCCATTCAAATTAGAGGGATTCTGAAAGCAGGGGCCATGTTTTGTTTATCTTAGGGTTTCCCGAATGCCCAGGATCATGTGTGACAGGGAGAAAAAAACAAAACAAAACACTGAAGTATCAGATTCAGTCTTTCTCGCCAGGTCCTACTTAGTGTGGACTCCTCGTTGCTTGCTGCTGTGGCTCCTGGCCTTTGTGGTGTAGATGTGGTAATGGGTAGGAGGTGCAGAATAGCAATGGTGGGATAGCAGATCAGCTTCAACCACCTGTGGAAAAAGGGAGACAACTAGGGCCCTGGAAGAAAGGGGCAGGGCAAGAAGAAATGTAGCAGTGAGTCAGTGCAGCGGGAGGTTTGAAAGGAGAGTGTGGAGATGGGAGGTTCTCTGACAAGTGGGCTCTGGGGAAAGAGATAGCAAAGAGACTTGTACATCCTCCCATCTCCCACTCCCATGCTTCTGTCCAACTTTCAGAATTTCATTGATTTTCAAGGCTTTTGGGACTAGGTTTCCTATTACATTTAAATGTGTAGCTAGGCTCATTATGATGGGGGACATGAAGATTTAAGTTAATTACACATAATTTAATAGACTAAATATTGAATGAGCATATTAATTGGGTTGGATTTTAGTGTGTTTGTATTTTTTTAATTTAAAATTCTTAGTTATAGAACATGGTATTTTCATACAATTTAAGCAGTGATGAGTATGTAAAATAAAAAGTAAAACTTTTTCTTCCTATTCCAGATAACTTCTACAAAAAATGGGGATTTTTCTCATCAAGCCTCTTTGTACAGCATTTGTCTTTCTATGGACAAAGCCCTACAGAGTTTGGAGAAGAAAAAAAAAATCTGTTCTTGGGGAGTATGAAGTCTGAATAGTGACAGCCATAGAATTTCTTCACCCAGTTTGACCAGAAAATATAATTGCTTCTTCTGTCACACTTGAAAGACCACTTGTATCTCACTTGCAGGAAATCATCTGTGTGAGTAGGTCTGGAGTTTGGAGGATGTGAACTCAGAGCATCGTATAAGGAAATCCCTTAAGTCTTTGTTGCCCTCTCCTGACCACACAGAAATTGCTTTTCCCCACTGTCATTCATTTGGTTAAGCTACAGCTGCTCTTATGGCCGTTTTTTCTTTCTTCCTTTTTTTTTGTTTGACAGTGTCCTCTCAGTCAAAACGTCTTAGCAAATGCTTTCTTTGCTAAACTCCCAAGGCCGTGTCAAATAGAGCATCAGGAACATCTGGAAAAAAAAAAAAAAAAACAGCATCCGTCACGGTGTTGATGCTGGCTGTAAATCAGCGCATTGGCGAGGTTTACAAACCATGGCTGACACTTGTCAGGGGCTGCCCACATACTAGGGTGCAGACTTCTTTATGCTGATTCTGTACATTTTATAGATTCCTAGCACTGTTCCTGAGGCCTTTATGGAAGCTCATGTTTGGCTTATCTGTGCTCTTGTCTTCTTTCAACTCATTGCCTACATCCTTGTGGGGTCTTATGGTGGGGTCTGTGTTCTTGCCTTAGGTCCTTTGAACCCGCTGTGTCTTCGCTGGAATGCTTTTATCCTGCTCTCCTTATCCCCTACTTGCATGCCCTTTTACAGGGCCCAGCTTAATGTAATTTCCTCAGGTTCCCCAAATCCTGAGGTTAGCTGCATTTCTTGCTCCTCCTCCCCTTATAGTATTTTGTACTTCATCTAACACTCTTCACACTTGGAGTTTCTTGGTCAATGTCTCTTTTCCTTGTTAGGTGGCAACCTTCATAAGGGTAGGGATGGTGTCTATATCCGTCTGCTATGTCCCCACCATCTTTCCTAAAACTTGGCACAGAGGATATGCTTAATAAATAATTTGTCAACTAATGGAATGAAGTGAGAAGAGAGTTTCCCAAACTTGCTTAATCAGAATCACCTTGAGAAGCTTGGTTGAAATATAAACGTTGGGCTCCTGCACCCTGGAGATTCTGATAGCAAGTCTCAGAAATGTGTTTTTTTAATAAGAACTTGTTCTAATCTTTGTGGTCAAACTAACTTTAGAGACTACTGGGAGACCCTTGAGAAGGAGCAGAGAGAGCAGAAGGAGCATTGGCCTGGGTGTCTGAATATCTGCTACTCACTGTCTTTGTTTGCTCTGGGCCTTGCAACAATCAACTTTCTCAGCCTTCCATCTCCTCATACGTAAACAGTGATGTGGATTGAATAACCTTTGAAGTTCTTTCCAGCTCTGACAGTCCCCATTTCTAAAACCTCTGATGGACCTTCCATAAACATGTATGTAAATATGTCTTCTCCAACTCCTACCCTCCTTTCCTTTGGGTCAAAGCAATGGGTATATAAATGTGAGGTGGGACTTAAAGATACGAGGCACCTAATAGCTTACATTATTCACTAGGTTGTGGTATGATCATTGTTCTGGGAGAAAGGAGCATGATAATGACTTACAGTGGTCTATTACAGACAAATATTAAGTTGACCCTCATGATCTCTGCTTCTTGGTGTCCATGCCCTTGCATAATCGTCTCTTTGTAAATATGGCTTGCTTCTAACCAACAGACTATGCAAAGACGATGGGATGTCACTCCTGTGATGAGGTTACATTAAAATACTTAAATGGCTATTTATTTATTTATAATAGGCTCCATATCCACAACCCTGAGATTGAGACCTGAGCTGAGATCAAGAGTCAGATGCTTAACTGACTGAGCCACCCAGGTGCCTCTAAAATACTTAATTGGCTTTTAAACCATTTGTTGTAAGATTACATCTTGTTAGCCGACTTGCTCTAGAGTCTTTTTCTTCCTGTTGCTAGCTTTGGAAAAGTAATCTACAATGAATCCTATAGCCATAACAATGTAAATTCTGGGAATGAGCTGAGGGAGTTTGGAAATAGCTCTGATGAGAACCCAGCCTTGTTTGACACCTTAATTACAGCCTTGTAGGACTCTAAGCTAAGAACCCATCTAAGTCATGTTTAGATTTCTGATCCACAGAAACTGAAATAATAAATATGTTTTGTTTTAGGCACTAACTTTATAATAACTTCTTACGCAGCATAGTCAGCAATTGAAACAGAGCACAGAGCCCAGCTCAGGGTTTGATCTCATGACCCTGAGATCATGACTCTGAGCCAAAACCAAGAGTCAGATGCTTAACCTACCACATCACCCAGGCACCCCTTGACCTGGATAATTCTTAAAAGCTAATGAAGCCAACTAACAATTTTTAAGTAAGTTGTGAAGTCTTTTAGACAAAGAATAATAGAATATTCAGTGGTGGGTATGGCATGAAAGTTCAGCTATCCAAATCCCATTATTTTTTGGCAAGAACCAGGGCCTTTGGCCAGATCATGAAAGTCCTGGATGGTCATATTCAGAAGTTTAGATTCTAATCTGAGGGCAGTGGGGAGTCACTGTGGTTTTAAGAGGAGATCAGCGTGATCAAATGAGCGTTCTGGATAGATCTAAATGGATGTGCAGCAGTGATCTGTGAGAAGCTGTTCTGCTCAGAAGTCCTGTTGGCTTAGACAAGAGGTAATGGTGGTGGGAAATGAGAGGAGATGATAGATTCTAGAGATAATCAAACATTAGAGCTTGGTGACTTTTGGATAGGGATGTGAAGTCCCTGCCTGCTTGAGGTGTTTTGGGCTCTATTTAAAAATAAGAAGCCCAGTCCAGAAATGAGATAATAAAACTAAAGCTTTGCCTGGTACATAGTAAGCACTAAACAAATGTGCTATTTTAATGATAATGTAATATACCTTTATTACTAAATTATATACTTTTCAGTACTTGGCACATAAAAATGCTTCATACAGAGTTATTGAGTAAAGAGCCAAAGGCTGAGGGGAGAAGAGAAAGAGGAAGGAGGAATAGATACTCTTATAACCGGCCCATTTTAGAGCTGGTGGTTTATTGCTTCCACAGATGCTATAAATCTCAGGGCAGCCAAATTCAAGGATACAAGAGACAACTCCTTTCCTCTCATTTTCTGATGATTAACAGTCACAAAGACAGAAGAGTTTGCATCTTAAGGACACTTTCTATTTATTTAAAGCCTACCAAGTTCTATGTATTTCACATACAAATACGTCATTCAGTCTTCATGAATGCCCTGGAAGGTAGATATTTTTATTACCATTTCACTGGAGTTTATGTAACCTGCCCACGCCACCTCTCTTCATAAGTAATGACGGATTTGAACTTGGGACTTTCTGACTCCACTTACAATGTTCCCTCTGGTCTTGAACTTAGATGGGCTCCCAGAGAGTATGTGCTTTAGATGTGCAAGGGATCAGACCGCAGAGAACATGGCTGGGGTGTCCCACATCTCAGGTTCTTTCCTTTATTTGTAAATTTATCAGATATGTCGGAGTGTGTGCTGGGGGAAGAACTCCTGGGAACTTGTACCCTGAAGCAGCTATGTAAGAATCTCTGTGTCCTGTGATATGAACTCCTCTAATGGCTCCAGGCAAACACAATACAAGAAAAACAACATGGTATATATTGGAGGCAATGTTCTAATTCTGCTGTGGCTTGTGCAGCTATGCAAAAGAGCTCTGTAGTCTTGAGTCATCTCAGATTCAAAGCAAATTCCATGAACAATTTAGAAATAGAGATGAATACTGTATATAGTTTGTACTTCTGATCTTCAAGTTTCCTTCACAATTGGATTTATAAAACACCTTCATAATTCTGGTGGTCTGATGAAAATACTGTTTGCCTACTCTCCATAAAAATTGACTTCAAGAAAGGTTAATTCTGGGCTATAAAATGACTAAATCTTTTCTTTAACAAGCTTATTTCCTGCCTAACAAATATAATGAGCTAATTAATAAAGATGAACTCAATTTGGCCACTCTTCTGAAGCCAGGCAGAGTTTTACTTCTGAGAGTTACAAAAGGACAAGGAGAGCTTCATTACTAAGTGCTAAGTGGAGTCACCGTCCTTTGTGCCTGGTTCCTTGTAACTGTTTCTTTTATTTAAAGGCCAGAAGCTCAGATCTGACATCTGGGAAGTTGAGAACTTGGCGACAATACCGAAAGGAAAAACGGATACTTAATTACTTTTTTGCACCTATCAGTTCCACAAGGAAGGCAGGCCCCAAGATAATGACATCGACACCCTGAAAATGGTGTCTTTGTGCTTCTCTCTGATAGCTATAAAATGCACTGACATGTTTCACTGCAAATTACTTCTTAAACCATTAACCATAACCTAATAAAGAGACATTTTGACAAAATAAAATGGGAGAGGTTATTTTTGTATAATGAAAAAACATTTATGAGTTGATATAAAAATACAGTTTAAGTGACATACTTTGTCTGCTTCAGCATCCAGCATATATATAAAGCAGGCTCCTCCTTAGAATGGATTCAGTATTTTCAAATCTTTTGTAACCTGACCTAGGATGAGCCATACATTTGTTTTAGCATAGGAGTTTTTTCAAAGACCCAAGTAGTAGGATGGCTCAAGATATAGGTACTGAGGTGATAATGGAAACTTCCCACTTCAGAGCTGCAAAGGACAGTAGGCCTTAAAAATTGGATCTTAGGATGAGTACATGACTCAGTAAGGCTCTCAGTGGGTGGACTTTATTTCAGAATGGTTGGGCCTTCTGGCCTCTGAAAGGCAGAGACATCAGATCAGCCACTTTTTTAAAAAAAGATTTATTTATTTATTTGAGAGAGAGAGAGAGCACAGTGGGGAGGGGCAAAGGGAGAGGGAGAGTCTTAAGCAGACTCCATGCTGAATGCAGAGCCAATGTGGGGCTTAATCTCATGACCCTGAGATCATGACCTGAGCCAAAACCAAGAGTCAGACACTTAACCAGCTGCGCCACCTAGGCACCCCCAGATCTACCACTTTGACAGCCATTCTGCAGAAAGTAGGGCCATGCCAGGATGTATGGAACCCTGGGCATAAATATTTTGCAGGGCCCTTACTATATAAACAAGTCTAGTTAAAGTGTCTTACAAAATTCATGGGCCCATGTGAGCTAAGTGACTTATCAATGAAGATTTAGATTAATGGGTAGGCATTATGGACTTAGGTATTGGTTTATTGTATAGTCTGTACCAGTGAAGACCCTTTGTGGTGTCCAGGCACCATCTCTTCCTGTTCACATCTGGAAACCATCTCTTTGTGTTCTTTATTGTTAAATGTACTCTTCCTGGCTAATTTCATATCTCCCACAGTCAGGAAAAGGTAGCAATGCTATTATTGTTCACACTGCCATGGCTCATCATAATCTGTCTATATCCTCTCAGTGGAAGGATAAGGGAAGGGCCTATGGGCAGAGTGAGAAGAGGGGCCCATGTGAGTAAGGAATATCCATTCCTCATCTGGCACAGCTTAGCATCAAGTCACTATGTCAGTGGGGTTAAGTAAGGACATGGATCAGAAGACCCCTGCTGCCACCCTGCCACTCTTGTGTGACATAGATGGGAGGTGGCACCCTGGTCAGAGCACAAGCAAGAACTGTAGCAGAGACCCACACTTACAGCTCAGGCTTACAGGATTGCTGTGACCCATCATAGGTGATGTGTCCAACATAAGTGAGGATCTCTCCAAATCAGTATGTTAGCACTTTTCATAGGCCAAACTTATGTTATCCCATGAAGAAACACTCCTCTGGCCACATCACTCCCTTGGAACTGGGAGCTTCTCCAAGACAACTGGAACTCTGGAGCTCTTTGAAGCGTGTGGGGGTTTCCACATGCAAGGGCTGGGATAAGTGATCCAAGAGTTCCTTGACAGGGAGGAATGGGAACTGGGCCCAGGTGGTCCTGGTTCAAATACAGAGAATGGTACAGCTGTCCCTGGCATGTCCCAGGTAGCAGAGGGATGCTTCTCCTGACTGGTATCCAAGTAGGACCCGGTCTAGACCAAGGGTGCTTCTCTGGAACAGCACTGCCAAAAACATGGGGGAAGCCTGAGGCCCAGGTCTAAGATGTGGTTGTATAGGGAGCAAAGGGTACAAATGAACTTAGCAGCAAGGAGACTGAGCACTGGGTCTGTTGGTGAAGCCTGGGAAGGACAGGGCCAGGAATGGATGACATTTCAGTCTGGATCCTCTTTGATTCACAGGCTCCCTTGCCAAGCCCCAGGCCACTTTGATGCTTGCATTATTCCCCTCCAGGGTATCTTTGACTCTGTGCTCATTTCTGTATATTTGCTTTTGGCTTTCTTCTTCAGTGGTAACTAAAAAAATTTGTTTTTGTTTCCCCCATTCACGTATTCTTATTCTCGTAATTGCATCTCCATTTTCCTTTAAGTAACTGATTGTCTCCTTCAACAATTGGTCCACATTGCTGGAGCAGGGTTCAGCAAACTTATTCTGTAAAGGGCCAGATAATAGTTTTGGCTTTGTGGGTTGTATGGTTTCTGTTGCAATACTCAACTCTGTCATCGGGTGGTAGAAGCAGCTATAGACAATACATAAACAAATGGCTGTGGCTGTCTTCCAATAATATTTATTTACAAAGACAGGTCAGATTTGCTCTTTCAACATAGTTTGCTGACTCTTGCCCTAGAATCTAATGAAATGGCTTTCAAATTATTTTGAACGTGACTCACAGAAAATACATACTTTACCTCACTAGCTAGTATACGCACATACATAATTGAAATAAAATTTTATGAAACTATCTTTCTCCTTTTGATAAACTCTAATCTAGTCTCTTCTGTTCCTTTTCCATTTAGTCCCATTCCATTCCATTCCATTCCATTCCATTCCATTCCCTCTCATATTTAAAACATGTAATCCTAGGGCTTTAACATTATGAATTTTGGGGGGACACAATTCAACCCATAAAAGAACTTAAACCAGCTTGTCTTTCTCCTGACCTGCCAAAATGGTGAAACATATCTCCATAACACTTAGAATAGTAACCCCAAGTAGGGCTGTGGTATTGGTTGCATGCCCAACAGTTACTTCCAATCCCCCTTTTCTTGCTCACTTCCCACTAGAGACTGGGAAAATCAGATATCCGAATTCCCTTGCAGTTATTGGTAACTGTGTGATCTAGTTCTGGCTAATGACATATAAGGGGATGTCAGTTGATGACTCTGGGAAAAGATTCTCTTCCCAGGTGAAAGGAGAGAGAGGCCAGTGGGGAGAGATTTTTTTTTTTTTTGCTCTTGGAATGTTGCTCTGTGAAACTGTGATGCTTGATGCTGCTCTAGTTTTCTGCCACCATGAGAGAAAGGTCAACAGAATCACAGAGCTTCACACCTAGCACTGTGACCTCCCTGAGCCCTTGGACCAAATAAGGAAAACCTTCCTCTGCACATCGTGATATATGAGCTTTTTAAATGTTTGTATTGTTTAAGACATTGTTGGTTAGGTATTGCCATTCATAGCCAACAGCATCCCAACTTCTATAGAAGTTATATAAAAAATGGTTAAATACAGGCGCCTGGGTGGCTCAGTCGTTAAGCGTCTGCCTTCGGCTCAGGTCATGATCCTAGGGTCCTGGGATCAAGCCCCGCATTGGGCTCCCTGCTCCGCGGGAAGCCTGCTTCTCCCTCTCCCACTCCCCCTGCTTGTGTTCCCTCTCTCTGTCAAATAAATAAATAAAATCTTTAAAAAAAATGGTTAAATAGATTGGGGAAATGTTGAATATTACCATTTCTCTTAAAGCATTATAGTTCATAAAAGCAACTCAGAGGCTTTAAAAAAGTTCTGTTAACCCCAGTGTTTCCTAAATTTTTTTTTTTTTTAGAGAAAGCGAGTAAGAGAGCGTCAGCAAGCATGGGGGGTGGGTAGAGGGCAGAGGGAGAGGGAAAGAGAGAATCTTAAGCAGGCTCCACATCCAACACAGAGCCTGATCTCATAACCCTGAGATCATGACCTGAGCTGAAACCAAGAGTCAGAGGCTAACCTGACTGAGCCACCCAGGTACCCCTCAAATATTTTTAACCATGAAGGCTTCTCTCTCTTCATCTCCTTCCTTCCCCCATCCCCATCACCTCCTATGGCATCTATGTCTTTTTTAGTATAACATCTCTTGGTGAAACTCATTTTGGAAAACATTAAAAGTATGGTATCAGAAATACTCAACTCTTTGCTGTGGCTAAAGTTTCTGACTTTTTTTTTTTAAGATTTTATTTATTCATTTGACAGAGAGCGCGAGAGAGCACAAGCAGGTAGAGGGAGAGGGAGAAGCAGGCTCCCCGCCAAGCAGGAAGCCTGATGCAGGGCTTGATCCCAGGACCCTGGGATCACGACCTGAGCCGAAGGCAGATGCTTAACCATCTGAGCCACCCAGGCGCCCCCAAAGTTTCTGACTTTTTACTGCCACCCAAACCACCCCTATAAATTACCACCTCCAGCACATCTTTCTTCCAAGAACAGGCACCTCACTGCCTTGCATGCCACTGTTCCTGCACACGTTGGCCCCTAACTTTGGGAAGATGGCTGACTCCACTGTGGGGCTCCTCGTGCCCCTTGAGTGATCTTCCTAGATGAAGCAGTGACCTCTCAACAACTCCTTTACCACCTCACTGTGCTTCTCTCAGAGACAAACAGAAAAATGTTGAGCCAGAGGCTTTGCTTAAACTGTCAGCTCCAGAAGAGCCATTGTCTCCCTGGAGCTAGCAGAGACTAAATTCAGGGAGAATGTATGTGCTCCCTCTCTGGGAGACAGAATGGAGCAGATGGCCTATTAG
Organism: Mirounga leonina; assembly: GCF_011800145.1. Taxonomy (NCBI): domain Eukaryota; kingdom Metazoa; phylum Chordata; class Mammalia; order Carnivora; family Phocidae; genus Mirounga; species Mirounga leonina. The sequence goes on from NW_023270268.1 coordinate 52,292,919, forward strand.
CCAGAAAGGAGTTTCATTAGCATCAGCTAAAACAACTACAAAGAAGCAGCTTTGGTAAAAACCACTTGCAGCTTCTAGGGGGACTTAGTTGCTTATGCACAACCCTCCCCCGCTTTAGCCCCCTGCAATTTCCTATCTTATGTTTTATCATTTCTGACCTGGCAAGATGGAGAGTGAAGCTAGCTTATGCTGCATTATATTTGTTTTACATTCCATGTACATGAAGTTATTTTCACCTGTTCCTCATGAGGAGTTCTCTTTGCTATTCCCTCATTATGAAGAGGAAAATTTATCTTTTTTCATCCCTTCAGCCCACCAAGATTAGAATTTGCATCTTGTGAGTTGCTTAGTTCATTGAAAGAGACACCTTTATAAAGCCATGTATCTCAACAACCTCAGAATGAAGTTTTCATTGAACACAATGAGACTAGACTGCATAATGGATAGTGATTCTCAATTTGGAATTAGACCAACCAGGCATGAATGCTGGGCCTCCAATATGTAGTTTTTAAATTTTATTTTAATTCTAGTATAGTAAACATAAAGTGTTATATTAGTTTCGGGTGTACAATATAGTAATTCAACAATTCTATACATTACTCAGTGCTCATCATGGTAAGTGTTCTCTTAATCCCCATCACATATTTCACCACCCCATACCCACCTCCCCTTTGGTAACCATCAATTTGTTCTCTGTAGTTAAGAGCTGGAGTGGAGGGGGGTGGGAGGGATGGGGTGGCTGGGTGATGGACATTGGGGAGGGTATGTGCTATGGTGAGCACTGTGAGTTGTGTAAGACTGAGGAATCACAGACCTGTATCCCTGAAACAAATAATACATTATATGTTAATAAAAAAATTAAAAAAAAATAAAAATAAAAAATTCTATTACCTTCCAAAAAAAAAAGTCTGTTTTTTGGTTTGTCTCTTTTTTCTTTGTTCATTTGTTTTGTTTTTTAAATTCCACATATGAGTGAAATCGTATTGTATTTGTCTTTCTCTGACTGACTTATTTTGCTTAGCATTATAGTGTCTAGATCCATGCACGTTGTTGCAAAAAGCAAGATTTCATTCATTTTCATGACTATATTCCACTGTGTGTGTGTGTGTGTGTGTATCTTTATCCATTCATTATCAGTGGACACTTGGGCTGCTTCCATAATCTGGCTATTGTAAATAATGCTACAATAACCATGGGGGTACATATATCTTTTCAAATTAGTGTTTTTGTATATTTTTTTTGGTAAATACCCAGTAGAAGAATTACTGAATCATGGTAATTCTATTTTTAACTTTTTGAGGAACCTCCATACTGCTTTTCTACAGCAGCTGCACCAGTTTGCATTCCCAACAATGGTACACAAGGATTTGGTTTTCTCCACATGCTCAGCACTTGTTTCTTGTGTTTTTTATTTTAGCTATTCTGACAGGGGTGAGGTGATATCTCATTGTGGTTTTGATTTGCATTTCCCTGATGATGAATGATGTTAAGCATCTTTTCATGTGACTGTTTGCCAGCTGTATAACTTCTTTGGAGAAATGTCTGTTCATGTCTTCTGCCCATTTTTCAGTTGGATTATTTGTTTTTTGGTGTTGAGTTGTATAAGTTCTTTGTATATTTTGGATAATAACCCTTTATTGGATATGTCATTTGCAAATATCTTTTCCTATTCAGTAGGTTGTCTTTTAGTTTTGTTGATTGTTTCCTTTTCTGTGCAGAAGATTTTTATTTTGGTATAGTCCCAATAGTTTATTTTTGCTTTTGTTTCCCTTGCCTCAGGAGACGTATTGAGAAAGTTTTGCTATGGTCAATGTCAGAGAAATTACGGCCTGTGCTCTCTTCTAGGATTTTTATGGTTTCAGGTCTCACAGTTAGATCTTTAATCCATTTTGAATTTATTTTTGTGTATGGTATAAGAAAGTGGTCCATTTTCATTCCTTTGCATGTAGCTGTCCAGTTTCCCCAACACCATTTGCTGCAGAGACTTTTTCCCATTGCATATTCATTCCTCCTTTGTTGAAGATTAATTGACCATGTAATTGTGGGTTTATCTCTGGGTTTACTATTCTGTTCTGTTGATTTATGTGTCAGTTTTTGTGCTAGTACCACACTGTTTTGATTATCACAACTTTGTAGTAAATCTTGAAATGTAGGATTGTGAACCTCCAGTTTTGCTCTTCTTTTTTAAGATTGCTTTTTTTTTTTTTTTGTGGCTATTCAGCAGTGAGAGTGGACATCCTTGTCTTGTTCCTGATCTTAGAGGAAAAGTTCTCAGTTTTTCCCCATTAAGTATGATGTTAGCTGTGGATTTTCCATATATGGCCTTTATTATGTTGAGGCATGGTCTCTCTAAACCTACTTTGTTGAGGGTTTTTTTCATGAATGGATATTGTGCTTTGTCAGATGCTTTTTCTGCATCTTTTGAAATGGTCGTATGGTTTTTATCCTTTCTCTTGTTGATGTGATATATCACGTTGATTGATTTGTAAATATTGAACCACCCTTGCATCCCAGGAATAAATCCCAATTGATTGTAGTGAATGACTTTTTTATTTTTATTTTTATTTTTTTTTATTTTTTAATTTTTTTTTTTTTATTCATGAAAGTCAGAGAGAGAGAGAGAGGCAGAGGCAGAGGGAGAGAAGCAGGCTCCCCGCCCAGCAGGGAGCCCGATGCGGGACTCGATCCCAGGACCCCGGGATCATGGCCTGAGCCGAAGGCAGACGCTTAACCATCTGAGCCACCCAGGCGCCCCGTGAATGACTTTTTTAAATGTATTCTTGGATTCAGTTTGCTAGTATTTTGTTAAAGATTTTTTATATCTATGTTCATCATAGATATTGGCCTGTAGTTCTGTTTTTTAGTGGTGTCTTTATCTGGTTTTGGTATCAGGGTAATGCTGGCCTCATAGAGTAAATTTGGAAGTTTTCCTTCCTCTTCTATTTTTTGGAAATGTTTGAGAAGAATAGGTATTATTAACTCTTCTTTAAATGTTTGGTAGAATTCACCTGTGAAACCATCTGGTCCTGGACTTCTGTTTGTTGGGAGTTTTTGATTACTGATTTAATTTTATTGCTGGTACTCAGTCTGTTCAAATTTTCTAATTCTTCTTGATTCAGTTTTGGGGTGTTATATGTTTCTAGGAATTTATCTATTTCTTCTAGGTTATCTAGCTTGTTGGCATATAGGTTTTCATAATATTCTCTTATAATTCTTTGTATTTCTGTGGTGTCGGTTGTAATTTCTCCTCTTTCATTTCTCATTTTGAGTTTTTTTCCACCCTCTGTCTTTTTTAATGCGTCTGGCTAAAAGTTTATCAACTTTGTTGATCTTTTAAAAAAAACTCAGCTCTTATTTTCATTGATCTGTTCTATTGTTTTTTCAGTTTCTATTTCATTTATTTCTGCTCTAATCTTTATTATTTCCTTCCTTCTCTTGGTTTGGGGTTTTGTTTGTTCTTCTTTCTCTAGTTCCTTGAGGTGTAAGGTAAGGTTATTTGAGATTTTTCTTGCTTCTTGAGGTAGGTCTGTAATGCTATAAACTTCCCTCTTAGAGTAGTTTTTGCTATATCCCAAAGATTTTGGACTGTTGTATTTTCATTTTCATTTGTCTCCATGTATTTCTTTTTTTTTTTTTTAAGATTTTATTTATTTATTTGACAGAGAGAGACACAGCGAGAGAGGGAACACAAGCAGGGGGAGTGAGAGAGGGAGAAGCAGGCTTCCTGTGGAGCAGGGAGCCCGATGCGGGGCTCGATCCCAGGACCCTGGGATCATGACCTGAGCCAAAGGCAGACGCTTAATCGACTGAGCCACCCAGGCACCCCTCTATGTATTTCTTGATTACTTGTTTGATTTCTTTTCACTTTCATTTGCATGATAAATGCTTTTCCTTCCCTTCACTTTCAGTCTGCATGTGTCTCTAGTTCTGAAATGGTCTTTTATAGGCAGCAAATAGATGGGTCTTGCTTTTTTATCCATTTCCTCACCCTATGTCTTTTTTGTTTTCTCTATCTTTGTTAAGATCAGGGTCTCACCAAGGTCCTCCACTCTTTTTTCAAGTCCTGCGAGTATCTTTATGACTATTACTTTAAATTTTCTATCTGTCATGTTACTTATCTCTGTTTCATTTAGCTCTCTTGCTGTGATTTTGTCCTATTCTTTCATTTGGTACATATTCCTCTGTCTCCTTTTTTTGTCTAACTCTCTGTGTCTGTTTCTATGTATTAAGAAAGTCACTGATGTCTCCTGCTTTTGAAAGTAGTGGCCTTATGAAGAAGAGGTTCTGTAGTGTCCTGTAGTTATGGATGGGCTCTGGCCAAGGAAGGGCATATTGGAAGGAGAAGGTCTACATGAGAATGCGGGGATTGGGCTTGAGGTGTTAGCAAGGCTTGTGCAGTTCTTCTCTGGAAGGGGACCTGAAGTCACTTTAGAAAACTCCTGCTGCAGGGCTGGAGGGAGTGAGTCCATAGGAGAGTGCAAGGACATCACCTTTGGTATAAGTAAAATTTGGAGTTCTGCTGTGGGGGTAGACCTGGAGCTGAGGCCTGGCTCAAGGGGATATGTCTACAGGAGAATGCAGGGGGCAGGGCGTGCTGTTAGCAAGTTAAATGAAGAGTGTTGGCACTGCGCTGGTTCTTGCAGATATTTGTGTGTCTAGGCTAGGGAGCAGGGGAGGGAAATGGCACTTGCCAACTCCTTTGTCCCTGGAGAAGTTTCCTAAAGATCCCTGCCCCTCTAGCACACATTCTGAGATTAGTAAATAAATCTCCTTCCTGTTTACCCTGGGCATTTTTCTAACTACTGCTTCTATGTTGTTTCTCAGTGGGGCTGTTTGTTGTGCTGTCTCTTTAAGCTTGGGGACTCAGTTTCCTCTCACCCTCTAGGCTCTTCCAGAGGTGAGCCCACTGATCTTTAAAGTTCCAGGTGTTAAGCCTCACTGATTTTAAGAAATCTCAAAATTCAGCCCCTCTGATTTTCAAAGTCACATGTTACAGGGATTTGTCTTCCCCGTGCGGGTTCCCCGTGCCTGGGGTGCTTGATATGAGGGTTTGTTTCTCTCTATTCTTTGGGCCCAGGGCATCCCTTCCTCCCATGGACAGTCCCATTTTTTTTTTTTTTTTTTTTTAGCTCCTGACTGGGTCTCTGTCCTTCCTACCCTCTTTGAGGTGGCTTCTTCTCAACATTTAGCTGTGCAGAGTCTATTCTGCCAGTCTTTGGGTCTTTTTCTGGATTATGTACACTGATGGGGGTGTTATCTAGTTGTATCTGTGAGATGAAGTGAACTTAGTATCTTCCTACTCTGCCATCTTTTCCAGAAGTTGGCTTACATGTGATTTTTAAGGTAGTGAGACTTGAGTTTTCTAAACCCTGGTATCTCATTTGTAAAGTGGGAATGATAATATCTGCCTTGACCACTCCATAGCATTGCTGTATGGATTCCATTGAGAAAGTTATCTTCAACATTTGGCTTGTTCCCTGTCATGTAAACAATATTCAGTAAATGAATGTTGAATGAAAGAATGAATCAACAATTGAGGGTTACTGTTTCCCACCATGCTTGTAAATGTTATTCCTAACATGTATAGAAGTTTGCTGTTATAGATCTAGTTGTTTGGTTTGTGAAATTATTTAATATTTTGATTTGACATTTGCTTAACTATAAAATCACATGCAAATATAATATTATTTTTAACACAAATTATCTAGAATCTTGATAAAAATGGAAGTTAAAAGATTCTAGATTCCTCCTCCCATGTTTTAGTTAGGTGTTTGTCATAATACTAATTCATGACTTCTTCTCATATTGCACTCTCTGTTTTGTGTTTGCTATTCAATATATGAAAGTTACAGGGTATATATATAAAAGCTTCCCAATGTTAGATCTAGAAGATAGTAGGAATAACAGAGTAACTTTTAGGATACATTTGGGTAGTCATGGGAAGAAAGGAGTGGCAATATTTCTTATTGACATGAAGATGAAAGTTCTTGTTGTTTATATATTAAGAAATACACTGAGCACCTTCTATACTAGGTACTATGCTAGGTACTGGGATGATAAAGATGGATGACACAGACACTCTTGCCTCCCAAAGTATAGAATCTACTTCTGAACAGCAATTTAAAAAACTCTATGGAAATAGAACTCACTTTTTGCAAAAAAAACAAACCAAAACTGAAAACATAGAGTCTAGAGGGAGGATAAATATTAAACACATATTTGCACAAATAAGTGTATACATATAAATTATATGTATTATATGATATAGGCATTATATTATATCCAGTATAGATATAGTACACATATGCTAGGAGGGAAATTTAAACAGTGAAATTAAACATTATAATGGAGGGGTGCCTGGGTGGCTAAAGTCTGTTAAGTGTCTGACTCTTGGTTTCAATTCAGATCATGATCTCTTGGGTCATACAATCAAGTCCTACGTTGGGAAGTCTGCTTAAAGGTTCTCTCCCCCTGCTCCTCCCCCACTCTCTCATTCTCAAATAAATAAATAAATAAATAAATCTTTAAAAAAACTATAATGGAAATAGATTTAGATTAGGGGACAGAGAGTGCTTGAGGACTTCTGTGAGAGAGTAGAATAAGCTCAGGCTTAAAGGATCAGTAGATTAGCTAGGTGAAAAGGAAGGATAAGAGCATTCCAGATAGAGGGAAACTGCAAAAGCCCCAAGGGGCCAAGAGACCTACAGCATGGAGAGCAGGTGTTAGGTGGTAGTCGTAAGTCTGGAGAAGTATGCAGGACCAGGTGATTCAGAGTATTGTAGGCAAAATAAAGGACTTAAGGTGTTTTTTAAACAAATTTCCCCAGCTTTATTGACATAAAATTGGCATATAACATTGTTTAAAGTCTACAAGATTATGATTTGATACATGGATACATTACAAAATTATTACCACAATAAGGTTAGCTAACATATCCATAATTATCTTTTGTGTGTGTATGCTGAGAACATTTAAAAATCTACTCTCTTAGCAACTTTTAAGTATATAATACAGTATTCTTAATTATAGTCCCAATGCTATACATTAGAGACCTAGAACTTATCTGTCTTATATCTGGAATTTTGTATACTTTGACCAACATCTCCCCATTTTCCCCATTCCCCAGAACCTGGTAACCACCATCCTACTCTCTGTTTCTGTGAGTTTGGCTTTTTTCGATTCTGTGTGTAAGTGAGATCTTAAAGTGTTTGTCTTTCTCTTTCTGACTTATTTCACTTAGTATACTGCCCTCATGGTCCATCCATGCTGTCACAAATGGCAGAACTTCCTTCTTTTTTTTATGTTTGAGTAGTATTCCATTGTATATATACATACCACATTTTCTTTATCCATTTATCTGTTGATGGACACAGGTTGTTTCCATGTCTTGGCTACTGTGAATAATGCTGCAGTGAACATGGGAGTGCAGAAATCTCTTTGAAATACTGATTTTATTTATTTTGGATATGTCAAGAAGTGGATTGATGGGTTGTATGATAGTTACATTTTTAAGTTTTTGAAGAACCTCCTTACTGTTTCCCATAGTGGCTGCACCAATTTACATTCCCACCAGCAGTGCTCAAGGGTTCCCTTTTCTTCATATCCTCACCAACACTTGTTATTTCTTGTCTTTTTGATAGTAGCCACTCTAACAGGCGTAAGGTGATCGTTTATTGTGACTTTACATTAACTGCAATTGAGAAGCTATTGAATAGCTTTCGACAGGGAGTAAAATTTACATTTTTCAAAAATTGTGTTGATCAATGTGTGGATAATGAATTGGCATCAAATAAGAGGAACCAATTAAGAGGCCATTGCTATAAATTAGACAAGAAATGATGGTGTTTTGGATGAGACAGGTGAGGGTAGGGAAAAATGAAGGAATTCAAAATGTATTTTGGAGGAAGTCTCTCTAAGACTGGTTGAGGTATTGGGCATTTGGGTATTGGAGGAGATGGTGTATCATGGAAAACTGCAGAATTTGGGCCTTAGAAATTGGTTGGATCCAGGATCTATTTACTGAAATGGAGACCATTGGAAGAGAAGCAATTTGATGGGAAGATTTAGAAATATGAACTCAGGATATTTTTTCTTTCTTTTATTTTTTTAACTAAGACTTTATTATTTTTAAGAGAAATTTTAGGTTTTCAGTAGAATTGAGGGGAAGGTATAGAGATTCTCATAGAACCTCGTCATCACACATACATAGCCTCCTCCATTCTCAACATTCCCCACCAAAGGGATACATTTTTTTGCAATTGGTGGATTTACATTGCCATATCATCATCACCCAGTTCATACTTTACATTAGTGTTCACTCTTGGTATTATACATGCTATGGGTTTGGACAAATGTATAATGACATGCATCCATCATTAGCATACAGAGTATTTTTATTGCCCTAAAAATCCTCTGTATTCTACCTATTTATTCTTGTCCCTCATCTCCTATCAACCCTTGACAACCACTGATCTTTTTATTGTCTCCATAGTTTGTCTTAAGAATGTAATATAGTTGGAATCATACAGTATATAGCTTTTCAGATTTTTTTTCACTTAGTAATGTGCATTTAAGATTCCTCTGTGTTTTTTCATGAATTGATGGCTCTTTTTATTTATCTTAATTTTTATTTATTTATTTTATTTATTTTATTATGTTATGTTAATCACCATACATTACATCATTAGTTTTTGATGTATTGTTTCATGATTCATTGTTTGCGTATAACACCCAGTGCTCCATTCAGTATGTGCCCTCTTTAATACCCATCATTTTAATTTTTAAAAAAGATTTGCTTATTTATTTTAGAGAGAGTGCAGTGCGGAGGGGCAGAGGGGGAGAGAGTCTTAAGCAGATTCTGCACTGAACATGGAGCCCGATGTGCGCCTCAATCTCACGATCCTGAGATCATGACCTGAGCCGAAACCAAGAGTTAGACCCTTAACTGACTACGCCACCGGGGCACCCCTTATTTCTCTTTAGCACTGAATAGTGTTCCATTGTCTATGTATCACTGTTTGTTTATACATTCATCTACTGAAGGATATCTTGGTTACCTCTAGGCTTTGACAATTATGAATGAAGCTGCTATAAACATTTGTGTGTAGTTTTTTTGTATAGACATGTTTTCAACTTCTTTGGATAAATACCAAGGAGCATGATTGCTGGATCATATGATAAAAGTATGTTTAATTTTGTAGGAAAGCACCAAACTGTCTTCCAAATTGGCTATAGCTTTTTATATTCCTACCAGCAATGAATGAAAGTTTCTGTTGCTCCACATGCTTGTCAGCATTTGGTGTTGTCAGTGTTGTAGATTTTTATCATTCCAATAGGTGTGTTATGGTCTCTCATTTTTTAATTTGCATTTCTCTGATGATATATGATGTGGAACATCCCTTTATATGCTTATTTGCCATCTGTATGTCTTCTTTGGAGAGGTGTCTTTTATAGTCTTTGACCAAATTTTTAATTAGGTAGTTTGTTTTCTTATTGTGGAGTTTTAAGAGTTCTTTGTGTATTTTGCATAACAGTCCTTTATGAGATAGGTATCTCACAAATATATTCTCCTGGTCTGTGGCCTGTCTTCTCATCATCTTGAAATTGTCATTTGCAGAAGTTTTTACTTTTAATGAAATACAGCTTATCAGTTATTTATTTCATGGATTTTATCTTTGTTGTTGTATCTAAAAAGTTTCAACACATTCAAGATCATCTAGGTTTTCTCCTTTTTTAAGGAGTTTTGTAGTTTTGCATTTTACATTTAGGCCTGTGATCCTTTTTGATTTGTGAAGGATATAAGGTCTATGTCTAGATTAATTTTTTTGCATGTGGATCTCTCACTGTTTCAGCACCATTTGTTTAAAAGACTGTCTTTGCTCCATTGTATTGTTTCTGCTCCTTTGTCAAAGATCTGTTGATTATATTTATGTTGATCTATATCTGGGCTCTCTATTCTGTTCCATTTTTCTATTTGTCTATTCTTTATAAATTCCACACTGTTGTGATTACTTTATAGTGAATCTTAAAGTCAGGTAGTGTCAGTCTTCTGTATTTGTTCTTCTCCTTCAATATTGTGTTGGCTATTTTGGATCTTTTGCTTCACCATGTAAACTTTAGAGTCAGTTTGTCAGTATTCACAAAATAACTTTCTGGGAGTTTGATTGGAATTGTATTGAATCTATAGATCAAGTTGGGAAGGAATGACAGCTTGACAATGTTGAGTCTTCCTATTTTTTGAGCAGAGAAGGATATCCTTTCTTTATTTTATTTTAAATTTTAAATTTTTAAAAAATTTTATTTTATTATGTTAGTCACCATACAATACATCATTAGTTTTTGATGTAGTGATCCACACTTCATTGTTTTTGTATAACACCCAGTGCTCTATGCAATACGTGCCCTCCTTAATACCGATCACCAGGCTAACCTATCCCCCCCGCAACACCCTCAGTTTGTTTCTCAGAGTCCATAGTCTCTCATGGTTCATCTCTCCCTCTGATTTTCCCCCCCTTCATTTTTCCCTTCCTTCTCCTAATGTCCTCCATGCTATTCCTTATGTTCCACAAATAAGTGAAACCATATGATAATTGACTTTCTCTGCTTGACTTATTTCACTTAGCATAATCTCCTCCAGTCCCATCCATGTTGATGTAAAAGTTGGGTATTCATCCTTTCTGATGGCCGAGTAATATTCCATTGTATATATGGACCACATCTTCTTTATCCATTCATCTGTCGCAGGGCATCTCGGCTCTTTCCACAGTTTGGCTATTGCGGACATTGCTGCTATGAACGTTGGGGTGCATATGGCCCTTCTTTTCACTACATCTGTGTCTTTGGGGTAAATACCCAGGAGTGCAATTGCTGGGTCATAGGGTAGCTCTATTTTTAATTTTCTGAGGCACCTCCACACTGTTTTCCAAAGTGGCTGTACCAACTTGCATTCCCACCAATAGTGTAAGAGGGTTCCCCTTTCTCCAAACCTCTCCAACATTTGTTGTTTCTTGCCTTGTCAATTTTTGCCATTATAACTGGTGTAAAGTGGTATCTCAATGTGGTTTTGATTTGAATTTCCCTGATGGCTAATGATGATGAACATTTTTTCATGTGTCTGTTAGCCATTTGTATGTCTTCTTTGGAGAAGTGTCTGTTCATGTCTTCTGCCCATTTTTTGACTTGATTATTTGTTTTTTGGGTGTTGAGTTTGAGAAGTTCTTTATAGATCTTGGATACCAGCTCTTTATCTGTAGTGTCATTTGCAAATATCTTCTCCCATTCTGTGGGTTGCCTCTTTGTTTTGTTGACTGTTTCCTTTGCTGTGCAGAAGCTTTTCAGTGCTGTGCAGAAGCTCTTCAATGCCATCCCAATCAAAATTCCAATGACATTTTTCAAAGTGCTGGAACAAACAATCCTAAAATTTGTATGGAATCAGAAAAGACCCCAAATCGTCAAGGAAATGTTGAAAAAGAAAAACAAAGCTGGGGGCATCATGTTGCCCGATTTCAAGCTATATTACAAAGCTGTGATCACCAAGACAGCATGGTAGTGGCACAAAAACAGACATATAGACCAACGGAACAGAATAGAGAGCCGAGATATGGACCCTCAACTCTGTGGCCAAATAATCTTTGACAAAGCAGGAAAAAACATGCAATGGAAAAAAGACAGTCTCTTCAATAAATGGTGCTGGGAAAATTGGACAGCTGTATACAGAAGAATGAAACTCGACCATTCTCTTACACCATACACAAAGATAAACTCAAAATGGATGAAAGCCCTCAATGTGAGACAGGAATCCATCAAAATCCTAGAGGAGAACATAGGCAATAACCTCTGACATCGGCCACAGCAACTTCTTTCAAGATTCATCTCCAAAGGCTAGTGAAACAAGAGCAAAAATGAACTTTTGGGACTTCATACTTTCTTTAATATTTAGAAATATATCTGGATTTTTTTTTAGATTCAACTTTCCATATTTTCAGAACAGCTGCAGAATATATTTATTGAGAAGGGAAATGAAATTTACATTTATAATCCTCACATTTTGCTTTTTAAAAACAAACTTGTCATTGGTGAAATTTCTTAGTACCTTTGATGCAGATCTTTAGGCAGATAGGAATATATTAATCACCACACATTCATTCTGTTGAGCTGTGTCAAGAGAAGTGGGAAATCAGTTACACTTCATAATGAGAGAAAGTCTGCTTGGTATTATATGACAGGGATGTTGGTTAGATTTCTCAGATTATAGGATATAAAGGTCAATTAAAGTGAAAATTTTTACTTAACTCTTCAGAATATAAGGAAGATTATTAAGAGTCAATCATATTGGGATATATTTCACAGTCAAAGGAAAGGTTGAAGGTATTTTAAGTGTTCAAACCTGCCAGTTTTTTTTTTTTTTTTAAGGTCTCTCTTGAGATTTCACCAGAATCTTTCCATACTTGGCAGCATTAGGCAAATGGCAATGGGTTCCATTCATATAAGGAACTATTCTTTAGCCTTGAAAGGGCTGTGAGCCCCTTTTACTTCCCACTAAAATGTTTACTTTGATGAATGGTTTATTTTTTTAAAGATTTATTTATTTGACAGAGAGAGACACAGCAAGAGAGGGAACACAAGCAGGGGGAGTGGGAGAGGGAGAAGCAGGCTTCCTGCTGAGCAGGGAGCCCGATGCGGTGCTCGATCCCAGGCCCCTGAGATCATGACCTGAGCCAAAGGCAGACACTTAATGACTGAGTCACCCAGGTGCCCCTACTTTAATTCTTAGGCTTATAGATCAGTGCTTATTTACATGGTAGAGATAAAATACATATTCTTACATTTCACATAAAAATTTAAAAGATTTTTCTTGAACAAAACCCATATTTACAGTTGTGGGCAAAGTGGTAGATTCAAAGGATATCTTAATAAGAATCATGTAACTTCATTTATTTGCTCTAACTGATAATCTGTATCAAATGACATTGAAACACATCTAGTCATACCTTGAAATGTCAGAATTGTATACAAATCACCAGAAATTCCAGTGTCAACATATTTTTGATCATTTAATATAGTCCAGGTTTCCTGTTTATGGATTATACATCAAAACACGTAGCTCAAAAATACCAAACTTAAGATCTACTCTCCACCTATTATTTATGTAATGTAAAAGTTAAATCATTGTTAAAAATATTACATTAACTTGGTATCCAGTTGAAAATGCCATGCACATTTAAAATGTCTTAAAGTATTTAACGTACGAAAATCCATCTGTGTCACTGTTTATGTAAAAAAGCTTTTCCTAGTTCCTTGGCAGTGTTAAGCTTTATTTTCTATGTCAAAGCTTAATAATCACAAAATTTGGGGCATATACTCAATAAATTACTTCTTACTGAGTCCTCCTTGATCAACTAATTATCTTTGAAAACCTTCTTTAGAAATTTCAGATTTCTGAAAGGCCACTTAAGAAATAATAACGTTAGAACAGAGGGGAAGAGAGTGTAGTTGTAGGACATAAGCCGAGGTAAAAAATAATTTTGCAATTAATCAGTCCCTTATTGAGAGTAAGCAGAGGTGATTGTACTCAGAAATGATAGACAATATTTATTTTATTTATTATCGTTACCTGTATGTATTAGTTTCTTGGGGTTACTGTAACAAAGCACCAGAAACCTGCATCTCTTAAAACTATAGAAATTTATTCTTTCACAGTTTTGGAGGCCAGAAGTACTAAATCAAGTGTTGACAGGGTTGGTTCTTTCCTAAATACTCTAGGGGAGGATTTTTCCTTGCCTCTTCCACCTTCTGGTTGATTCAGGTGTTCCTTGGCTTGTGACAATGAAATTCAATCTCTTCCTCTGTATATGCTTTCTCCCTTGTTTCTCTTCATCTGCCTGTGTCATCTTTTTTTTTTTTTTTAAGATTTTATTTATTTAGTTGACAGAGAGAGGGAGAGAGAGCGAGAGAAAGCACAAGCAGTGGGAACAGCAGAGGGAGAGGGAGAAGCAGGCTCCCCAGCAGGGAGCCTCATGTGGGGCGGATCCTAGGACCCCAAGATCATGATCTGAGCCGAAGGTAGATGTTTAACTGATTGAGCCACCCAGGTGCCCCTCTGTGTTATCTTTTCTTGTAGAACACTTGTCATTGAATTTAGAGTCTACCTTGCTAATCTAAGATGATCTCATCTTGAGATCCTTAATTATAGCTGGAAAGACTACTTTAAAAAAAAATAAGGTTACATTCACATATGCTGAGGCTTCAGACTTGGAGATACCTTTTTGGGGCCACAACTTAACCCACTTCAGTTAAGAGCATTGTGTAAATGTTAATATTCTGGTTTTGATAGGTGTACTATGATTGTCTAAGATGTTAATATTAGGAAATCTGGGTGTATTATTTTCACTTTTCAGTAAGTCTAAAATTATTTAAAAATGAAAAGTAAAAAGGAAGAAGGAAGGAAGGAAGGAAGAAAAAGAAAGCTCTTTGAACCTCATTTCAGACTTGCTGAATCCAAATGTCCAGGGGAGGGGATGGGCAAATTTAATATTTATCAGGGCTCCAAAACTCCCTATGTAGAATCAGAAATTATAATTCCCCTTTTAGAGAAAAGAAATATAGCATAAAAGAAGTGTATTTTTTTTTTTTTGGTCCAGCATTAGTTATAGGAGAATTATAGGTCACAATTAACTATATGACTTTTACAGATAAAAGTGGATGATGCCCCACCAGTTTGTGTGGTGGCCCTGGATTTCAAGAGGCTCCTTAAGACTATAATGTCAATGCTGCAACATATTTGAGATTAACTCCTTGTAAGTTTTTATTATTTTGACAGTGCTAGAATTTACTTCATAATCTCTCATACAAAGACTTACCTTTACTTATTTTATGTCATGTCCATTGACTGATTGCTTTTGAGGTAGAGTTTCAACCATTACAGAGAGAAGGGTAATTCTAACTTCAGTCCAGTTCCCAAATGATAAGTTTTTCGGCTTAAGTGCTTTGCATTGCAGCCTGTCTGGTACTTAGTTCTTTCATTAACCTGATATACTATATTTGTAATGACTGCCCTGCAAAGTTCCTATTGGAAAGTGAAAGAATTTAAAATTAAACTAGCTGTTTTGTGGACTTGACACCAACATGGTAGGTTAACTGAAGTTTTCATTTGAATAACTGAATTTCTTCAGTATTTGTTTTT
The DNA here is from genome assembly GCF_011800145.1 of Mirounga leonina. Lineage (NCBI taxonomy): Eukaryota > Metazoa > Chordata > Mammalia > Carnivora > Phocidae > Mirounga > Mirounga leonina. The sequence continues at coordinate 52,308,100 of NW_023270268.1, forward strand.
TGTGACAATTGGCTGGTAGTTCTGATATCTACAAATTAAGCTTTAGCCTACTCCAAAGATGTGCACCATTTAAGTCCATTGCCTCTTTACAATTGCTTTAAGAAGACCTTGTCCAGAAGAACATGTAGCACATATTCATGGTCACTCAGTGAAGCCCTTCCCAAATCTGGGAGGAGCCTCTGCATCTGTATGAACTGATGTGGGAAAATTGACCAGAGAAAGTATATAAATATTAATATGCTTCCATTACCACATCAAGGGATAAAGTGAAAGGAGAGAATAAAGGAATTTTGCCTATGTAGGGATGTGTGGATGCATTTTCTTCTTGGAGCATGAATTTAGTTCACAGCTCATCTTGTAAGTGGGGAGAATATGTGAAGTTAGAAGAGTAAAGATGAAAGGGGGTTTGGTATAAAGGAGATGGAGTAGAGAATTGAGGGTGAAAGAAAGCAAGGAGGAGATGAACCTTCTGAGTTGGCCTGAGTAGTCTTGCTGTGAGATAAATTCAAGATCTTCAGCTGTATAAATCTTTGAACCCTGCTTTTAAATTTCAGCCATAGGCTCATTACTTACCTATATATTTGATTTATTTCATCACTCCAATATCACAGCTTGATGTGTTAGTTGTTTTGAATCGCCAGATAACAAAGTTCAATCCTGTGCTTGAAGAAAATCAGTAGAAGGCTTTATAATTCTCCTTCTGGAACTTAAATTCTAATTATGAATTCTGCATCCAACACAGATTACAAGTAACAGAGTATTTTACTCATACATAATATGCTGATGTTGAGCACTTCTTCCCTCAGTGTTTAAGAGCCCAGAGTTGGTGGTTGTCAAAGTCTTTTTCTACAACACACAGACTAGAATACTATTGGCAGGATTTATGGGGATATCTGTTGAAAAGTTAATTTTTTAGTGCCCATTATAAAGTGATGATGTGTACTAATGGTTGAAATTAAATTATGTTAACATGTTAACATTTTGGCTATGAATGTTGGCTCCTATAAAAATGATAACTTTCATATTTTGGATCACCCCACATTGAATGTAATTTTTTAATTTATCCATTACTATAGAACCTCTCCCCTCTTCTGTACCTGTGTCCATAACTTGGACATAGTAGGTGCTCAACAAATAAATGTTTACTTAAAAAAGTAATAATGGAGAAAACTTTTCAAAACTTTTACCTACTAGCATAAGAGACTCTTAATCTCAGGAAACAAACTGAGGATTGCTGGAGTGGAGGGGGCTGGGAGGGATGGGGTGGTTGGGTGATGGACACTGGGGAGGGTATGTGCTATGGTGAGTGCTGTGAATTGTGTAAGACGGATGAATCACAGACCTGTACCCCTGAAACAAATAAGACATTATGTGTTAATAAAAAAAAAAAAAAAAACAACTTTTACCTACTGCAAATATACAAGGCATATTTTTAGGGGAAAAGCCAGCAGTTTTCTTTTAGGTATTCATTGAACTAACATTTACTATAAATTTATTACATTACAGATATTCCTGGGAAATCAATGATGAATTGGACATGGGCCTTGAGTTTATAGTCAAGTTAGGGAGATAGATAGTTGGCTATCACCAACTATGATCCCTAGTTTGCTCAGTAAGTGCACTTTCTCCACTCCTTAGGATAAATGTGGGTTTCCCCCATCACTGAGTGTTCAGGAACCCCTGCCCCTATGGATTTATGGATTTCCTGGAGTGTGGGGAGGTTTGATAGGATAAGAACCAAGTAATATCTGCTGGTGTGGGATGTATTGGCAGTTGAGAATGAGTATACTCAGAAGAGACGTGAGGGAATGAGGGTAGGGAAAAGGGGCATCCTCTTTGGTACAGAAGAGGGATCAAATGGCATAGGCCCTGGGTGCAGAGGATGGGAGGCTCTCCATGAAGATGAAAGCTGAGCTGTCTGTGTGCAAGGACTCAGTTTCAACATGGCTTCCATTTGTTCTCAGGCCTCAGGAACCCTATCATTTTCCATCTCCTTCCCTGCACTCACTTCCCTTTTCCCTTAGTCCTCTTGAGTCCCATGTTTCCCTCTGTATTCTGCATAAATTTTCCTCCATTCTCTTCTCTCATAATAGAACTTTTTGGAAGGACATTTCCTAATGTTTCTGGAGGCCAGGAATAAAATCTTCTAATGTCTGCAGATAGTGAGGGGTTGTATTTCCTTTCATTCTATAATTGCAGCAAAAGAGGGGAAGAAAAAAACATTTCCACTTACATATTAAAACAGGTTAGCATATTAATATTTACACCCACATCAATAGCCTCATGAGCTTCAATAGAGGCATATAGAAAGTCTCTAAGATCAAAGAGGAGGGAGAAGGAGGTGAGTGCAGCTTTCTCTGAGGAAATGATGTTGGAACTGAGCCTTGGAAGATTTGTGGGATATCTGAGGGAGAATTTCAGGTGGAAAAAAGGAGTGCATGGAGCCACAGAGGTAAAAATTTGGGGCAGATTGGGGTAGATTTGGTAGGGGAATGCTGGTCACTATGTTAGGGAGGCTAGGAAGGAGCCAGATTGTGATCAGCTGTCTAAGATATGCTAACGAGTTAGGTCTTGACCTTCCCGGCAGTGGAAACTCACAAAGGCACCTCTTCCTATCCTTCCTCTAAATCAGTGTAGATGTTAATAGCATTCCTCAGCCTCACAATGAATATGGGGTCGTCCTGCCAACTTGGTCTCTCACCGAGAAGCTAGTGAGCAGCTGTCATCTAGTAAATGAACCACATGTTTAAGCAGGAAAGGCTCTTCCTCCCATCGTGTCTAGTTAATCAATACTTGTATATCAACAGAGAGCTGAAAAAAAGAAAGGAAGATAAATGATAAGTTGTTCAGTAAGACAGAGCCTTCAGATTCATGGAGGCCTTCCAGGGAAAAGGAAGGTCTAATCCGCATTTCTTATCTTCCTGGCTTAGACTCAGGTGATGAATGAAAATGGATTGATGGACACAAGTGACAAAGCCTAATGCTCCCAGAGTGATGAACCCTTTCCATGTTTGTCCACTCACTTTCCTGGAAAATGAGGAGTTGCCTTCACTTTTTCCTTTGTTTTCTTCTTGCTGTCTGTCAAATAATAAAAAAAAAAATCATTAAAAAAAATGAAGTAAATAGTTACCACTTGTCATGCTGTGGTAGTCAAAAGAGTAAGTTTAAATCCAAAAGTGGTGTTAGGATTTAAGTAATCCATTTAGAAGTAAAGCCAAAAAGATTAAAATTTTTCAGGAAAGACATATAAACCTTCAAGTTTTACTCTTTTGGATATCACCTGGGGGCATATTTATCCTTTCAGGTCTCCACTTTATCTACAGTTTTTGTCTTGAAACTGTCCTGGAACCTCGCAGTGCTGACCTGGTATATTTACTGTCATGAAACTTCTGTAAATCTCTTCTGATGATAGGTACAGACAGCAATGGCCTGGGTGAATTATGTATGTGAGAGTGAAAATTAACTGCCTACTTGAAGGGCACAAATGTTGGAAGTTACCTGAGGACATTTTGAGAATGGCAAGTGTCTGTAACTGATTTCAAAAAGGACATCTCATCTAATTAAAAGCAGTAGGCATTACATTAAAGTTGCAAATCATATGCTTGGAGTTGCATTTAGAATTCTGCTTGAAATTTCATTTACCTGGACATTTGAATCAGGGTGAGGTGAGAGATGCCTCTGGACTCTATTTTTAAGGGCAGAAATCCATCCACTCCCATTGTATTAACTTCTAAACTTCTCCCCAGCCTACCCTCTCCTGCTGATTTCTTTTCTCAGTGACTAGAGGACTGATGCTATTACCCTTAGGATGCAGATAGACCGGTAATTGGCTAATTGCCATCATTGATGGTGGTGGTTGTGAAGTCTAGGGGTAAAGAAAGAGGTATTGCTATTTCTTTTTTCTTTTACTTCCCTTCCTTTCTCTTCCTTCTTTTTTCTGTCCTGCTTCACTTCAGGAATAATATTCATCAAACTGAGTAAACAGAGGCCTGATTTGTAATTCATGTAAATTAATGATGGTTTTGGGCTTGGGAAGCCAAGGTTCATAGACTGCATGGATTTATTCCTAAACAGGATAGGAAGTTGCCTATGGGTCATTGCAGGTACTGCACCTAGAGTCCTAGCATCTCACATGCCTGGACTCATACTTAAGATTTGGATTCAGTAATTTTGAGTGGGAAAGCCCAGAAATCTGATTTTTAAATACTCCAGGTGATTTTTAAAAATGAAATGTTATTTATTAAGAGAATTTTAAGTAGCCATAAAAATGGATAAAATTGAAGAATGAACTTCTGTGCACCCATCATCTAGTTCCATCAATTATCAATATTTTTCATTTCATCCATGTCTCTGTAAAAATTTTTTTCCTATATATTTTAAAGTAAATTCAGCCATCCGGTTATTTCATGAGTAAATATTTAAGTATGCATCTCCAATAACTTTTTTGTTTTTGCATACCTCTATGGCATGTCACACCCAAGAAAATTAATAATTCTACATATCAATTAATATTCAATTCATTTTTAAATTTCCCTGATTATATCAAAGATGCCTTTCTATGATTTGTTTGTTTAAATCTATTCAAACAAGGGTCATACACTGCAGTTGGATGCTCTGTTATAAATCTCTTTTTTTAAAAGATTTTATTTATTATTTTTTATTATTTATTTGACAGAGAGAGACACAGCAAGAGAGGGAACACAAGCAAAGGGAGTGGGAAAGGGAGAAGCAGGCTTCCCACTGAGCAGGGAGCCCGATGCGGGGCTTGATCCCAGGACTTTGGGATCATGACCTGAGCCAAAGGCAGACGCTTAATGACTGAGCCACCCAGGTGCCCATGTTATAAATCTCTTTATTCTGTACTGATCCCCATTTCCTTTAAGATACTGATTTGTAGGGGTGCCTGGGTGGCTCAGTTGGTTAAGCGACTGCCTTTGGCTCAGGTCATGATCCTGAAGTTCCGGGATTGAGTCCCACATCGGCTCCCTGCTTAGTAGGGAGTCTGCTTCTCCCTCTGACCCTACCTTCTCTTGTGCTCTCTCAGTCTCTCTCTCTCTCAATTAAATAAAATCTTAAAAAAAAAAGATACTGATTTGTAGAGAAGACCAGACTTTCTCTAACTTTTTTTTTTTTTTTAAGATTTTATTTATTTGAGAGAGAGAGAGTGAGAGAGAAAAAGCACGAGATGGGGGAGGGTTAGAGGGAAAAGCAGACTTCCCACTGAGCAGGGAGCCTGATGTGACTTGATCCTGGGACTCTGATCCTGGGACTCTGGGATCATTACCTGAGCTGAAGGCAGATGCTTAACCAACTGAGCCATCCAGGCGCCCTCTAACTTTAATGTACGTATGAATCACATTATATGAATCGGTTTTAGGGTATTTTCATCACCTCAAACAGAAACTCTGTACACTTTAGTTATTATCCCCTTATCTCCCTCTTTTCCCGGGACCCAGCAATCACTAAGCTTTCTGTTTCTGTAGATTTTCCTTGTTTTAGATATTTCATATGGCTGAAATTGTATAATATGTGGTCTTTTGTGTTGGCTTCTTTCACTTAGCATACTGTTTTCAAGATTTATCTGTTTTGTAGCATGTGTCAATACTTCATTCATTTCTATGGCTGCTTACTATTCCAATATAGCGCATTTATATAATGTATTTTGTTTTTCTATTCATCATCAGTTGATGGATATTTGGGTTTTCATCTTCTGGCTGTTATGAGTAACATTGCTAAAAACATTCTTGTGCAAGTTTTTTTGTGGATATATGTTTTCATTTATCTTAGGTATATATCTAAGAGTAGAATTCCTAGTAACTCATATGGTAACTCTATGTTTAATCATTTGAAGAATTGTCACACTATTTTCTAGAATGGCTGCACTATTTTTCATTCCCACCAGTAGTGTATGAGGATTCTGATTTCTCTACATCCTTGCCAAATTTTAATTTCCAGTAAATTTTTTTATTATAGCTATCTGAGTGGATGTGAAATGGTTTCTCATTGTGGTTTTTTCTTTTTTAAAAAAGCAATATTATTTATTATTGAAGTATCATTGATATACAGTGTTACATTAGTTTGATGTGTACAACATATTGATTTGACAATTCTATATTTTACTCAGTGCTCACCATAAGTATAGTCATCATCTGTTACCATGTAACATTATTACAATATTATTGACTATATTCCCTATGCTGCTTTTCATCTCTGTGATTTATTTATTTTATGACTGGAAGTTCATACTTCTAAATCTCCTTTATCTATTTCACCCATCTTCCCACCCACTTCTTCCCTGGCAACCATCAGTTTGTTCTCTGTATTTAAGAGTATGTTTGTTTTTTTTATTTTTATTTTTTTAATTTAATTTAATTTTATTATGTTATGTTAGTCACCATACAATACATCATTAGTTTTTGATGTAGTGACACATGCTTCATTGTTTTCGTATAACACCCAGTGCTCCATGCAGTATGTGCCCTCCTTAATACCCATCACCTGGCTAACCCATCCCCCCACCGCCTCCCCTCTAAAACCCTCAGTTTGTTTCTCAGAGTACATAGTCTCTCACGGTTCATCTCTCCCTCTGATTCCCCCCCCCTTCATTTTTCCCAATGTCCTCCATTCTATTCCTTATATTCCACAAATAAGTGAAACCATATGATAATTGACTTTCTCTGCCTGACTTATTTCACTTAGCATAATCTCCTCCGGTCCCATCCATGTTGATGTAAAAGTTGGGTGTTCATCCTTTCTGATGGCTGACTAATATTCCATTGTATATATGGACCACATCTTCTTTATCCATTCATCTGTTAAAGGGCATCTCAGCTCTTTCCCCAAAGAGTATGTTTATTTTTTGTTTGTTTATTTTTATTTTTTTTAGATTCCACATATAAGTGAAATCATATGGTATTTGTCTTTCTCTGTCTGACTTATTTCACATAGCATAATACCCACTAGGTCCATTCATGTTATTGCAAAGGCAAGATTTTTTTTTTTTAAAGATATTATTTGTTTATTTGACAGAGAGAGAAAGAGAGCTGCAGCAGAGGGAAAGGGAGAAGCAAGCTCCCCGCTGAGCAGGGAGCCCAATGTGGAACTCAATCCCAGGACCCCGGGATCATGACTTGAGCCAAAGACAGACACTTAATCAACTGAGCCACCCAGGCGTCCCTAGATCTTCTTCTTTTTTTATGGCTGTCTAAGTAATATTATAATGCACATACATACCACATGTTCTTTATCCATTCATTTATCAGTGAACAGTTGGGCTGCTTTCATATCATAGCTATTGTAAATAATGCTGCAGTAAACATAAGGGTGCATACTTTTTGAATTAATGTTCTCTCTTTTTTTTTTTTAAATTTTATTATGTTGTGTTAGTCACCAAACAGTACATCATTACTTTTTGATATGGTAATCCACGATCCATTGTTTTCGTATAACACGCAGTGCTCCATGCAGTACATGCCCTCCTTAATACCCATCACCGGGCTAACCAATCCCCCCTCCCCCCTCCCCTCTAAAACCTTGTTTGTTTCTCAGAGTCCATAGTCTCTCATGGTTCATCTCTCCCTCCGATTTCTGCCCCCTTCATTTTTCCCTTCCTTCTCCTAATGTCCTCCATGCTATTCCTTATGTTCCACAAATAAGTGAAACCATATGATAACTGACTTTCTCTGTTTGACTTATTTCACTTAGCATAATCTCCTCCAGTCTCATCCATGTTGATGTAAAAGTTGGGTATTCATCCTTTCTGATGGCTGAGAAATACTCCATTGTATATATGAACCACATCTTTTTTATCCATTCATCTGTTGCAGGGCATCTCGGCTCTTTCCACAGTTTGTCTTTTGCAGACATTGCTGCTATAAACGTTGGGGTGCATATGGCCCTTCTTTTCACTACATCTGTGTCTTTGGGGTAAATACCCAGGAGTGCAGTTGCTGGGTCATAGGGTAGCTCTATTTTTAAATTTTTGAGGCACCTCCACACTGTTTTCCAAAGTGGCTGTACCAACTTGCATTCCCACCAACAGTGTAAGAGGGTTCCCCTTTCTCCACAACTTCTCCAACATTTGTTGTTTCTTTCCCTGTCCATTTTTGCCATTCTAACTGGTGTAAGGTGGTATCTCAATGTGGTTTTGATTTGAATTTCCCTGATGGCTTATGATGATGAACTTCAAATCAAAACCACATTGAGTATTCTCTTTTTCTTTGGTTAAATACCCAGTAGTAGAATTACTGGATTATATGGTAGTTATATTTTTAACTTTTTGAGGAATCTCCATACTGTTTTCCACAGTGGCTGCACCAGTTTGTATTCCCACTAAGAGTGCACAAGGGTTCCCTTTTCTTTCCATCTTTCTTAACACTTGTTTCTTGTATTTTTTATTTTAGCCTTCTGACAGGTGTGAGGTGATAACTCACTGTGGTTTTGATTTGCATTTCCCTGATGATTAATGATGTTGCACCTCTTTTCATGTATCTATTGGTCATCTGTATGTCTTCTTTAGAAAATTATCTATTCATGTTTTCTGCCCATTTTTAAATAGGATTGTTTGTTTTTTTGGTGTCGAGTTTTAAAAGTTCTTTATATATTTTGGGTATTAACCCCTTATTGGATATATCATTTGCAAATATCTTCTCTCATTTAGTAGGTTGCCTTTTTGTTTTGTTGATGGTTTCCTTCCCTGTACAAAAGTGTTTTGTTTTGGCATAGTCCCAATAGTTTATTTTTGCTTTTGTTTTTCTTCCCTGAGGAGACACATCCATAAATATATCTAAGGCCTATATGTTACTATATGTTGATGTCCAAGAGATTACTGCCTATGTTTTCTAATTTTTTTTGTTTTCTTTTTTTTAAATACATAATGTATTATTTGTTTCAGGGATACAGGTCTGTGATTCATCAGTCTTACATAATTCACAGTGTTCACCGTAGCACATATCCTCCCCAATGTCCATCACCCAGCCACCCCATCCCTCTCACCCCCATCCACTCCAGCAACCCTCAGTTTGTTTCCTGAGATTGAGAGTCTCTTATGGTTTGTCACCCTTTCTGGTTTCATCTTGTTTCATTTTTCTCTCCCTTCCCCTATGATCCTCTGTCTTTTTTCTCAAGTTCCTCATAACAATGAGATCATATGATACGTGTCTTTCTCTGATTGACTTATTTTCCTTAGCATAATACACTCTAGTTACATCCACGTTGTCGCAAATGGTAAGATTTCGTTTTTTGATGGCTGCATAATATTCCATTGTGTGTGTGTGTGTGTGTGTGTGTATAAAACATCTTTATCCATTCACCTGTTGATGGACATCTAGGTTCTTTCCATAGTTTAGCTACTGTGGACATTGCTGCTATAAACATTGAGATGCACCTGCCCCTTCAGATCACTACATTTGTATCTTTGCGGTAGACACCCAGTAGTGCAATTGCTGGGTCATAGGCTAGCTCTGTTTTCAACTTTTTGAGGAACCTCTATACTCTTTTCCAGAGTGGCTGCACCAGCTTGCATTCCCACCAACAGTGTAGGAGGGTTCCTCTTTCTCCACATCGTCACCAGCATCTGTCATTTCCTAACTTGTTAATTTTAGCCATTCTCACTGGTGTGAGGTGGTATCTCATTGAGGTTTTGATTTGGATTTTCTCTGATGCCAACTGATGTTGAGCACTTTTTCACGTGTCTGTTGGCCATTTGGATGTCTTCTTTGCAGAAATGTCTATTCATGTTTTCTGCCCATTGCTTGATTGGATTATTTGTTCTTCGGGTGTTGAGTTTGATAAGTTCTTTATAGATTTTGGATACTAGCCCTTTATCTGATATGTCATTTGCAGATATCTTCTGCCATTCTGTCGGTTGTCTTTTGGTTTTGTCCACTGTTTCCTTTGCTGGGCAAAAGCTTTTTATCTTGATGAAGTCCCAATAGTTCATTTTTGCCCTTACTTCCCTTGCCTTTGGCGATGTTTCTAGGAAGAAGTTGCTGCGGCTAAGGTCGAAGAGGCTTCTGCCTGTGTTCTCCTCAATGATTTTGATGGATTCCTGTCCATTTTCAGTTTATCTTTGTGTATGATGTAAGAAAATGGCCCAGTTTCATTCTTCTACATGTGACTGTCCAATTTTCCCAACAGCATTTGTTGAAGAGACTGTCTTTTTTTCCATTGGACATTCTTTCCTGCTTTGTCCATTTCTGGGCTCTCTACTCTGTTCCTTTGATGTATGTGTCTGTTTCTTTGCCAGTACCATACTGTCTTGATGATTACAGTTTTATAATAGAGCTTGAATTGTGATGCCACCAGCTTTGCTTTACTTTTTCAGTATTCCTCTGGCTGTTTGGGGTCTTTTCTGGTTCCATACAAATTTTAGGTTTATTTATTCCATTTCTTTGAAAAAAGTGGATGGTATTTTGATAGGGATTGCATTAAATGTGTAGATTGCTCTAGGTAGCATAGACATTTTCACAATATTTGTTCTTCCAATCCATGAGCATGGAACATTTTTCCATTTCTTTGTGTCTTCCTCAATTTCTTTCATGACTATTCTATAGTTTTCTGAGTACAGATCCCTTGCCTCTTTGGTTAGATTTATTCCTAGGTATCTTATGGTTTTGGATGCAATTGTAAATGGGATTGACTCTTGATTTCTCTTTCTTCTGTCTTGTTGGTGTATAGAAATGCCACTGATTTCTGTGGATTTATTTTATATGCTGTCATTTTACTGAATTCCTGTATGAGTTCTAGCAGTTTTGGGGTGGATCTTTTGGGTTTTCCCCATAAAGTATATCATCTACAAAGAGTGAGAGTTTAAATTCTTCTTTGCTGATTCAGATGCCTTTTATTTCTTTTTGACTGCTGAGGCTAAGACTTCTAGTACTATGTTGAATAGCAGTGGTGATAGTGGACATCCCTGCCGTGTTCCTGACCTTAGGGGAAAAGCTCTCAGTTTTTCCCCATTGAGTGTGATATTATCTGTGGGTTTTTCATAGATGGCTTTTATGATATTGAGGTATGTACCCTCTATCCCTACACTCTGAAGAGTTTTAATCAAGAAAGGATGATGTACTTTGTCAAATGCTTTTTCTGCATCTATTGAGAGTATCATATGGTTCTTTTTCTTTGTTTTATCAATGTATTTTATCACATTGATTATTTGCAGATATTGAAGCAACCTTGCAGCCCAGGAATAAATCCCACTTGGTTGTGGTGAATGATCCTTTTAATGTACTGTTGGATCCTATTGGCTAGTATTTTTGTGAGAATTTTGCATCCATGTTCATCAGGAATATTGGTCTGTAATTCTCCTTTTTGATGGGGTCTTTGTCCGGTTTTGGGATCAAGGTAATGCTGGCCTCATAAAATGAGTTTGGAATCTTTCCTTCCATTTCTATTTTTTTGAACAGTTTCAGAAGAATAGGTATTAATTCTTCTTTAAATGTTTGGTAGAATTCCCCTGGGAAGCCATCTGGCCCTGGGTTTTTGTTTGTTGGGAGATTTTTGATGACTGCTTCAATTTCCTTAGTGGTTATAGGTCTGTTCAGGTTTTCTATTTCTTCCTGGTTCAGTTTTGGTAGTTTATACATCTCTAGGAATGCATAGGGATTGCATTAAATGTGTAGATTGCTCTAGGTAGCATAGACATTTTCACATATTTTGTTCTTCCAATCCATGAGCATGGAACGTTTTTCCATTTCTTTGTGTCTTCCTCAATTTCTTTCATGACTATTCTATAGTTTTCTGAGTCCAATCTGATTCCCTATGTCTTTTGATTGGGGCATTTAGCCCATTTACATTCAGGGTAACTATTGAAAGATAGGAATTTAGTGCCATTGTATTGCCTGTAAGGTGACTGTTACTGTATATTGTCTCTATTCCTTTGTGGTCTATGTTGCTTTTGGGCTCTCTCTTTGCTTAGAGGACCCCTTTCAAGATTTCTTGTAGGGCTGGTTTTGTGTTTGCAAATTCCTTTAGTTTTTGCTTGTCCTGGAAGTTTTTTATCTCTCCTTCTATTTTCAATGACAGCCTAGCTGGATATAGTATTCTTGGCTGCATATTTTTCTCATTAATGCTCTGAATGTATCATGCCAGTCCTTTCTGGCCTGCCAGGTCTCTGTGGATAGAGAGACCTCTATCTCATGTTTGTACTATTGTAGGTTACAGACCTCTTGTCCCGAGCTGCTTTCAGGATTTTCTGTTTGTCTCTGAGATTTGTAAGTTTTACTATTAGATGTCGGGGTGTTGACCTATTTTTGTTGATTTTGAGGGGCATTCTCTGTGCCTCCTGGATTTTGATGCCTGTTTCCTTCCCCAAATTAGGGAAGTTCTTTGCTATAATTTGCCCCTATGTATCTTCTGCCCCTCTGTCTCTTCTTCTTCTGGGATCCCAATTATTCTAATATTGTTTCGTCTTATGGTATTACTTATCTCTCGATTTCTGCGTTTGTGATCCAGTAGTTGTTTATCTCTCTTTTTCCCAGCTTCTTTATTTTCCATCATTTGGTCTTCTATATCACGAATTCTCTCTTCCGCCTCATTTATCCTAGCAGTTAGAGCCTCCATTTTTGATTGCATCTCATAATAGCCTTTTTGATTTTGACTTGGTTAGATTTTAGTTCTTTTATTTCTCCAGGAAGAGATTCTCTAGTATCTTCCATCCTTCTTTCAAACCCAGCTAGTATCTTTAAAATTGTCATTTTGAACTCTAGTTCAGACATCTTTCTAGTGTCTGTATTAATTAGGTCCCTGGCAGTTGGTACTGTCTCTTGTTCTATTTTTTGAGGTGATTTTTTCCATCTTGTCATTTTGTCCAGAGGAGAATAGATGAATGAGAGAACAAAATGCTAACAGGGTAACGACTCCAGAAAAATAGACACTAAACAAATCAGAAGAGACCTGAAACCGGTGGGAAAAGAAAGTGAAAGAAAAAAAAGAAAGAAAAAAAAAGAATATGATTAAATATGATCAGACTGGTGAATAGATCAGTGCCACACACTAGATTTTGGGCATATTTTGGTCTGTTAGAAGAAACTACCTCCTAAAATTTTAAAGAAAGAAAAACTTATATATGTACAAAAATAAGGTTAAATAGATGAAGGGATGGAATATGAAGGGATTGTAAAATGAAAATTATAAAAGATTTTATAAAAGGAATTGATAAGATAAGTTGGTTGAATAAAAGAAGAGAAATTTAAAAATTACAAAAGAAAAGGGGGGGGTGGAGAGAATGTGATCAGGCAGGCTACTAGAACAAAGCCATACACTAGAGACTTAGGGTATATTTTGGTCTGTTAGAAGAAACTGTATCCCAAAATTTTAAAGAGACAAAAACAGATGTATACAAAAATAAAGTTAACTACAATGAAGGGATAGAATATGACTCTAAAAATTAAAAATAAGAAAGATTAAAAAAAAGAATTGATAAGATGTTGGTTAAACAATGGAAGAATAAAAATAAAAAAATAGAAAAAGTCAAAAATAAAGAAAATTAAAAAAATTAACTTTGAAAGACTAAAACATCATGGGGAAAAAAAGCCATGAATTGTATGTGCTGTTTTTCCCTAGCACTGGTATTTTGCTGTTGTCATTGATTGGTAAACTTGATCTTGGATGGATGTTCTTGCTGATCATCTGGGGGAGGTGCCTGTTGCAGTAATTCTCAAATGTCTTTGCCTGAGGTGGAATTGCCCCACCCTTGCCAGGGGCCAGGCTCAGTAATCTGCTCAGGTTTGCCCTCCGTAGCTTTTGTTCTCTGAAATCTTTCTGTACAGCTTTGGAGGGCGAGAATGAAAATGGCAGCCTCCCCATCTGTGGTCCCAGAGGAGCCGAGAGCTGGGGCCCCACTCCTCAGTGAGCCCAATAGAAAAGCAGTCAATCACTCCTGTCTCTCTGGTCTCTGGCCACAGTCTGTGCTCACCTGGCCTGTGACCAAGTGTTTCCATCTCTGGCACATGACCCTGTTTGGAGTCTCCAAACCCAGCAGATTCCTGTGGTGCGCTCCCGTGCCTCTCCTCCTGGGGGAGGAAGGGGAGTCTCCTTGGATCTGCCCCTTGTTGGGTCCCTGCTTAAAGAGCAGTGGCCCAACCGTGTTGTGGATCAGTTTATGGCAACCCCGAGCTGAGAATCTGCTCCTTGGCTCTGTCTTTGCAGCTGGCTTCCTCGCTCTGATACCTGGGAGTTCTGCCACACTCAGGAACTCCTGATCTTTCTGTGACCCCGAGGGTCCTGAGACCACACGGTCCCAGTGAGTTTTCCACCCCCTGCTTAGCCACTGGAGTGACGTTCCTAAGTGGAGCAGACTTCTAAAAGTTCTGATTTTTTGCTTTGCTGCTCTATCACTTGCCAGTAGTCGGCTGATGGAGGCTCCCTCCCCCACCATCTGTCTTCGGAAATATCACCCCGGATTTACTTCTCCACATGTCCTACCTTCCAGAAAGTGGTTGCTTTTCTGTTCATAGAATTGCTGCTATTCTTTTCTTCGACCTCCTCTTGAGTTCGTAGGTGTTCAGAATTGTTTGATACCTATCTACCTGAATTCCTGGGACTAGACAAAATTTAGGTCTCCTACTCCTCCACCATCTTGTTCCTCCCTCCTATATTTTCTTTTAGAAGTTTTATGGTTTCAGGTCTGACATTTAGGTCTTTAATCCATTTTGAGTTTATTTTTGTCTGTGGTGTTAAAAAGTGGTCCAGTTAGGCTGTCCAGCTAGAACTTCTAGTGCTATGTTGAATAAGGGGGTGAGAGTGGGCATCCTTGTCTTGTTCCTTAGATGAAAAGATTTCAGTTTTTTATCAATATGATTTTAGCTGTGGGTTTTTCATATATGGCTTTTTATTATGAGGTATGTTCCCTCTACGCCAACTTAGTTGACAATTTTTATCATGCATGGATGTTGTATTTTGTCAAATGGTTTTTCTGCATCTGTTGAGATGATCATATGGTTTTTATCCTTTCTCTTGTTAATGTGATATATCATATTGACTTATTTGTGAATATTGAACCACACTTGTGTTCCTGGAATAAACCCCACCTGATTGTGGTGAATGATCCTTTTAATGTATTTGTTGGATTTGGTTTGCTAATATTTGTTAGAGATTTTTGCATCTATGTTCATCAGAGATATTGGTATATAGTTTTCTTTTTTTTTTTTTTTTGTAGTGTGTTTGGTTTTGTTTTCAGGGTAATGCTGGCCTTATAGAGTGAATTTAAAAGTTCTCCTTCCTTTTCTATTTTTTGGAACAGTTGGAGAAGAATTCTGTTTTAAATGTTTGGTAAAATTACCTGTGAATCCATCTGGTCCTGGACTTCGCTTTGTTGGGTGTTTTTTGATTACCCATTCAATTTTGTTACTAGTAATTTTTCAAATTTTCTATATCTTACTGATTCAGATTTGGAAGATTATATGTTTCTAGGAATTTATCTATTTTTTCTAGGTTGTCTAATAATTTTTCATAATATTCTCTTATAATGCTTTGTATTTCTCTTGTGTTGTTATTTGTCCTGCTTCATTTCTGATTTTATTTATGTGAATCCTCTTTTTTTTTTCATGAGTCTTGCTAAAGGTTTAGGAATTTTGTTTATCTTTTCAAAGAACCAGGTCTTGGTTTCACTGATCTTTTCTTCTCTTTCTTCTCTTCTCTTTCTTTTCTTCTCTTGCTTGCTTGCTTGCTTGCTTGCTTGCTTGCTTTTTTTTTGGTCTCTATTTCATATATTTCTACTGTAATCCTTATTATTTCCTTCCCTCTACTAGCTTTGGGTTTTGTTTATTCTTTTTCTATCTCCTTTAGGTGTAAAGTCAGTTTGTTTATTTGAGATTTTTCTTTTTTCTTGAGATGGGCCTGTATCACTATAAATTTGCCTCTTAGAACTCTTTTTGTTGTGTTCCAAAGATTTTGGACCGTTGTGTTTTCATTTTCATTTGTCTCCATGTATTTTTGATAATTTCCTTTTCATTTATTTATTGACCCATTGGATTTTTAGTAGCATGTTGTTTAGCCTGCATGTGTTTTGTTTTTTTCCAATTTTTTCCCTTGTAATTGATTTCTAATTTCATATCATTGTGGTTGGGAAAGATGATTGATGATTTCAGTCTTTTTAAATTCACTGACACTTGTTTTGTGGCCTAACGTGTTCTGACCTTGAGAATGTTCCGTTTTCACTAGAAAAGAATGTGTGTTCTGCTCTTTTTGGATGGAATGTTCTGTATATATCTCTTAGGTTCTTCTGGTCCAATGTGTCATTCAGAGTCACTGTTTCCTTGTTGACTTTCTGTTTGGATGATCTACCACTGATGTAAGTAGGGGTGCTACATTTCCCTACTATTATTGTTTTACTGTTGATTTCTTTCTTTATGTCTGTCAATATTTGCTTTACACATTTAGGTGCTCATGTGTTGGGTACTTAGATACTTAAAATTATTATCTCCCCTTGTTGGATTGATTCCTTTCTCATTAATGCCATTCTTTGTCTTGCTATGGTCTTTGGATTTTGATTAATATAAGTTTGCTACCCTGGCCTTTTTTTTCCTGCTTCCATTTGAATTCCATGTGCTTTTCCATCCCTTAACTTTCAGTCTATATGTGTCATTAGAGCTGAATTGAGTTTCTTTTTTTTTTTTTTTTAAAGATTTTATTTATTTATTTGACAGAGAGAGACACAGCGAGAGAGGGAACACAAGCAGGGGGAGTGGAGAGGGAGAAGCAGGCTTCCTGCTGAGCAGGGAGCCCGATGTGGGACTCGATCCCAGGACCCTGGGATCATGACCTGAGCCGAAGGCAGTCACTCAACCGACTGAGCCACCCAGGCGCCCTGAATTGAGTTTCTTGTAGGCAGCATATAGATGGGTCTTTTTTTTTTTTTTTAATCCATTCACTCACCCTGTGTCTTTTGGTTAGAGCATTTAGTTCATTTACATTTAATTATTGATAAGTGTGTACTTCTTGTTGTATGTTCATTGTTTTCAGGTTGTTTTGTATTTCTTCTTTGTTCCTTTCTTCTTTTCTTGTTCTCTTCCTTTGTGGTTTGATGGCTTTCTTTAGTATTGTACTTGTATTCCTTTTTCTTTATTTTTTGTGTATCTCTTATAGGTTTTTGATTTGTGGTTACTATTGTGTTCATATAGAACATCCTCTGTACAGCAGTCTATACTAAGGTGATGGTCACTTAAGTTTGAACACATCCTAAAAGCACTAAATTTTTACTCTCCCCTCCACATTTTATGTATATGATATTATATTTTACATGTTTTTATTTTGTGTATCCCTTGACTAATTTTTGTAGATATAATTGATTCTACTACTTTTGTGTGTTTAATCTCCACACTGGCTTTATAAGTGATTAACCTATTACCTTTGCTCTATATTTACTTTTACCTGTGAATTTTTTTCTTTTCAGAATTTTCTTACTTCTAGTTATGGCCTTTTCTTTCCACTTACAGAATTCCCTTTAATACTTTTAGTAAGACCAGTGTACCGGTGATGAACTTCCTTAACTTTTGTTTATCTGGGAAAGCCTTTATCTCTTTTCTCTTCTGAATGATAACCTTGCAGGGTAGAGTATTCTTGGTTGTAGGCTTTTTCCTTTCAGCATTTTGAATATACCATACTGCTGCCTTCTGGCCTGCAAAGTTCCTGCTGAACATCAGCTGATAGCCTTATGGGGTTTCCCTTGTATATAACTTTTTTTTTCCTCTTACTGCTTTTAAAATTCTCCCTTTGGCTTTACTTTTTTGTCATTTTATTTATTATGTCTTGGTGCAGACCTCTTTAGGTTCATTTTGTTAGGGCTCTCTGTACTTCCTGGACCTGAATATCTGTTTCCTTCCCCAGATTAAGGAAGTTTCAGCTATTATTTCTTTTCCTTCTTTTTTTTAAGCTATTACTTCTTCAGGTAAGTTTTTTGCCCTTTTCTCTTTCTTTTCTCATTCTGGGATCCCTGTAATGCAAATGTTATTAAACTTGATGATGTAGTTTAGTTCCCTTAACCTATTCTCATTTTTTATTATTCTTTATTCTTTCTGCTGTTCAGCTTGGCTGCTTTTCATTACCCTGTTTTCCAGATTGCTGATCCATTCTTCTACATTCTTTAATCTACTGTTGATTCCCTGTGGTGTATTTTTCATTTCAGTTACTGAACTCTTGAGCTCTCTTTCTTTTTTATGTTTTCCATTTCTTTTTTGGTGTTTCACTGAGTTCATCCACTCTTTTCTCAAGTCTAATAAGTATCTTTATGACCACTACTTTGAACTCTTTATCAGGCATATTGCTTATTTGTTTCATTTAGCTCTTCCTGTTGTTTTGTCTTGTTCTTTCATTTTGGACATATTTCTCTGTCTCCTCACTTTGTCTAACTTTTTCTGTTGTTTTTATGTATTAGATAGGTCACATATGTCTCCTGGTCTTCAAAGTGTTGGCCTTGTGTAGAAGAAGTCCTTTGGTGCCCTATAGTACCATCTCCCCAGGTCACCAGAACCAGGTACTCTGCGGATATCACCATTGTGGTCTCTAGAGGTCTTCTCCTATTGTGGCTGAGCTGCTGTTGCCTTGGGCACACTGGTGGGTTGGAATGGCCTTCAGCCCAACTGGCAACAATTACCCATTTTGCCTTCTGTGGTGCACTGGGCAGGGTTTGCTTTCATGCTGTTGAGAGGCTTAGTTGCAGCTCATGGGCTTGCTGGTAGGCGGGGTAGTACTCAGAGTGGCTGTCTGTAAGTAGCCTCTTTGCCTCAGCTGCAGACACACTGAAGGGCAGGACTTGCTCCATGTGCAGTCAGCTGAGAGGCCCAGCTGCGGTAACTGTGGTGCACTGGTGTGTGGGATTATGTCCCTTACTCCCAGAGCATTAGTCACTTTGGAATGGTGCCACTCCTGGCTGGGGTTGCTTGCCAGGTGTGATGGGGCAGAAGCTGCTTTGGCAGGATGCTTGCTGAAGCCTTGGATTCAGTGTGGTAGGTCCAAAGGGGAATGTCTGGGTGGGGCATGCAGTGCTAGAAAGGTAGGTTGAAGAGTGTTAGAACTGGCTCCCTCAAGTGTCAGGCTATCTAGACTGGGGACGGGGAAGAAAAATGGCACCTGTCAGTACTTTTGTTCCTGGAGAAGTCTCCTGTAGATCACTGTCCCTCCAGCACATGTTCTAAGATTAATCAATAAATCTCCTTCACATATTCCCCATGTGCTTTTCAAACTGCTGCTTCTGTGCCATATCTTGGACCAAGTATTTAATATGCTGGCCCTTTAAGCACAGAGACTTGGATTTTTATGGCCCTCTAGCTCTTCTGGAATTAAGCCCTGCTGGTTTTCAAAGCCAGACGCTATAGGGACTCATCTTCTCAGCATGGGTCTCCAATGCTTGTAGGCAGCATATATATGGGTCTTTTTTTTTTTTTAATCCATTCACTCACCCTGTGTCTTTTGGTTGGAGCATTTAGTTCATTTACATTTAATTATTTTTAAGTGTGTACTTCTTGTTATATATTCATTGTTTTCAGGTTGTTTTGTATTTCTTCTTTGTTCCTTTCTTCTTTTCTTGTTCTTTTCCTTTGTGGTTTGATGGCTTTCTTTAGTATTGTACTTGTAGTACTTGTACTTGTATTATACCAGACCCCCTGGTATGGGGTCTGAGTCTCTTGCTTTTTGTGCTTGTGATGCCTGTCCCATTTATAGTTAGCTATGCCAAGGGTTTGGTTCCCAACTGCATCTATGGCCCTCCTGCCCTTTTATATGTGGCCTTCTCTCTATGACTAGCTGTGGATGATCTGTTCTGCCAGTCTTCAAATCAGTTTTCAGAGTTTGTTGCATAGATATAGCTGTTGCCTGGTATATTCATGGGATGAGGTGAGCTCAGGATCCTCCTACTCTTCCATTTTCCAGACTGTCATTGTGGTTTTGATTAGCATTTCCCTAATGACTAATGAGATCAGGTATATTTTCATATGCTTATTGGTCATTTCTATACCTTCCTTGTGGTTTTTTATTTTTAATATTTTGTTCTTCTTAAGCCTCATCTGTAAGAGGAGGTTATAATGCTGATTGATGATTCTGATTATTGTCATTACTCGCAACATCTTCTCTGAACCTCTGTTTCTTCATCTCCATTGTTCTGAAGTTCTGAGTTTTTTTTCGTACTATACCACAGTTACAAAAGTAATCACTAGTATTTAATATTAAATCATGTTCTGTGCTATATCCTGATGAATAGAATTATTTGATTCCTGCCAACTATGATCTTGATATCTGAGATTGACCCTTCCCAACCTGAAGCATTAATGAGAGTGAAATGGAGGATATCCTGTGAATTCATTTGGAGGCAGAGTGTGTAAACATCAGATTCCACTGGGTATAAGAATGGTGGTAAAGGCCTGTGACTGGTACGTCACACCAAGAAAGCTCAAGAGTTAAGTAGAACAAAATCCATAGTCATAGTTATGGATGAAAAAGCAGTGCCTAGCTCAGCTAACTCTTGTAATAATAAGAACAGTCACTTGCACAGCACTTACTATGTGCTGTGCCTTGTTATAAGCTTTCTGTACATATACTTATTTAATCTTCACACAAAATGTTTGTGGAATAAATGAAATGAACAAGTACTTGTTGAGTGTGTACCATGTTCCAGGTCCTGTGCTACATGCTGGCGAGCCAAGTGGTGAGCCAAAAGGGTAAAGTTTCTATCTTCAGGGCCTACAATGTAGAGAGGGAAGTGACATTACTCAAATAATCCCACCAATGAATGTAAATTACACTGAGATAGAATCCATGGGGGGATGGACATGGTGCCATACAAATGTATGCTGGAGGGGAATTGCTTTTCTGGGGAAGTAATAACTGAACTGAAAGGTGAAAGGAGTGCCTTGGTTGAGGTAGAGGAGTGAGTCAGAGGGATGAGCATGAGCCAATGTCCTGTGACAGGAGGAAGCAAGGGGGAGGTTGAGAAAGTGAAAGATCAGAGTGGCTGGAAGATAGCAAGGGGGGAATGCAGTGAGGTGGGCAAGAGCCCTATAAGTCTCAAAAAGGATTTTGGTCTTTATTTTGAGAGCAATAGAAAATTATTAAAAGATTATAATTATGGGGATAACATGGCCAGATTTTTGTTACTGTGGCTGCAGTTTGGGAAACAAAAGGGAAGGAGCCTGAAGGGATTGGGGGCACCAGTATAGACAAAGAATTAAGTGAGCAAGTTGGAGAGGTCTAAGTTAAGGTGGATGATTCTGCTGGCATGAGTCATTTTTGTAAGTCTTGGATATTTGTCTTCCCAGTCATTCTGCAGGCTGTCTTCCAGGTGCCAGCCAGCATCTGACAGGAAAAATCAATTTTCCAAACACATATTTGTTTGGAAATACTGAGCCCATCTTAGATGCTATTCTGTTATAAATCTTAGAATGCCTGAAATACAGCTCCTCTCTCAGTTCCATGTTAGTCCTAGGCATCCTGTAGGACCTAATGTTAAGTCTATCTCTTCCTTGATTTCTTTTCCTAGCACTTCTCTGAACTCCTCTTGGGTTTTGTAATCTCTTTCTAGTTTGGGCTTTGCAAGGTCAGAGTTTAGCATCTTTTTTTTTTTTTATTCTTATGATAATCCCCATACATTACATCATTAGTTTTAGATGAAGTGTTCCATGATTCATTGTTTGTGCATAACACCCAGTGCTCCATGCAGAATGTGCACTCCTCAATACCCACCACCAGGCTAACCCATCCTCCCACCCCCCTCCCCTCTAGAACCCTCAGTTTGTTTTTCAGAGTCCATCGTCTCTCATGGTTCGTCTACCTCTCCGATTTCTCCCGCTTCATTCTTCCCCTCCCGCTACCTTCTTCTTCTTCTTCTTCTTTTTAGAGTTTAGCATCTTTACTGTGGTTGGACCTTCTGCTGTCCCCAGATGAATATACCTTCTTATGATCTTATGTTTCCAACAGCTGGGTTCTCCACAGGGAAAGTTAACAGCAAAGGGTAGCAGCATCCATTTCCCCTAAATGATACCCAAGAACAACAGGCATTGGAATGACTTTTTTTTTTTTTTTTTAAGATTTTATTTATTTATTTAACAGAGAGAGAGACAGAGAGAGCAGGAACACCAGCAGGGGGAGTGGGAGAGGGAGAAGCAGGCTTCCTGCTGAGCAGGGAGCCCGATGTGGGACTCGATCCCAGGACCCTGGGATCATGACCTGAGCCGAAGGCAGACGCTTAATGACTGAGCCACCCAGGCACCCCGGAATGACTTTTATTAGAATCACTGAACATATATATTAGCTTCTATGAATAATCATTGAATTTAAATAAGCAATTATCACTACCATTGAGATAGATGCTTTTTTTTTTGTCTGTTCTTAGTGCTATAATCCAAATACCTAGAAAGTACTTAACATACAGTAGTTGCTCAGTCGATGTTTATTGAATGATTAAATGGATGAATGGATGAATAAATGAATGGAAAACTTTCTACATGTCAATCACTGTTCTAGGTGCTTAACTTGGATAATTTCACTTAATCCTTACAGTAATCCTCGAAGTTATTATCTCTGTAAAGCAAGCACTGTCCAACAGAAATATAATATGAACCATGTATGAAATTTCAAATTTTATGGTAGTTACATTAAAAAAGGTAAAAAAAAAACAGGTAAAATTAATTTTATAGTATATTTTATTTAACTTAATATATGTAAAATATTATAATTTTAACATATAATCAATATAAAATATTAGTAAGATATTTAACTTCTTTTGTACTAAATCTTTGAAACCCAGTGTGTATTTCATGTTTACAGAACATCTCCACTCAGAATAGCCACATTTCTACTGCTCAGTAGCCACATGTAGCTGTTGGCTACCGTATTCGCCAACAGAGCTCGTTCTAGAACTTAGAATGGCTAATATGCCCAGAGTCTTGAGTTAGCAAGTGGCAGACTTGGAATTTGAATCTGGGCCACTTAGTTCTAGAACTGTGGTCTTAATCACATGCATGCTGTCTTTTAATAAGGTACAATTTAGGGAATATTAAAGAAACACCTAGATATAATTAGGTAGCGTATTATCCTTAATTATTATGTTTTAGTCAGTATAACCCTGTAATTCTCTGAGGCATGAATAGAAGATATTTTCTGCTGAATTTCTTCTTGGAGTCAGCCTCTTTGGGGCTTGCTGCATGATCCAGACTTCAGGCCAGCTTGTTGTTAAAGTCCTTCTAAGGGGATGCCTCAGGCATAGTTTCTTTCTGTGATAGGTACAAATGGTAAAAATGGTCTGTTCACGTTGCTTAGACTGTTAGAAGAAAAGGAAAACATGGCCTTCGTCCTGCCTGGTCCTGACCACTGGGTCCCTCCTGGGTTCTTCTTGGCTCCCTGGCTATTTCCTGTATATTATGATCAAACTGGAAAGAGAAGAAAACTACATAGTTGCCCCAATGAGTGCCTTTTCCATCAGAAAGAAGTCGTTTCCTATCACTTTGAATTTAGAGTTGTATCATTTCTCTATTTAAACTGAATAATTCTTTTTCATCTACTACAACCCTGGATACAATACTTTAGTTTTTGTAAAGGCTGCTTTTGAAAAGGGGGAATTTTATCTTTTTATTTATTTATTTTTGTCTGTTACAAATTAGTGATTATATTTGCAGATACAAGAAATATTTCACCGTTTCTACCATTTATAGCTTGGTCATTGTTCAGCTTTCTATTGCTGTGAAACAACACCAGACTTTAGAGGCTTAAAACATTGGTTTTATTTAGTTCATGATTTTGTGGGTATCATGGAATTTGGAAGGGCTTAAGTGGCCATTTCATCTCATGATTGGGGAAGATCTTCCAGGACAGCTTCTTCACCCACATGTCTAGTACTTCCTAGCTTCTTTTTCTTTCCACATGGCATCTCGTCCTCTAAGGTCTCTCCAGTATAGCTTAGGCTTCACAGAAGGGTGGTTTTGTGGTGATTGCTATTCTTAGATGGTGACTGACTTCTAAAAGGTAGGAAGCAGAAGATGCCAGGAAATTAAGGGTTATGCTTGGAACTGTCATAGTATTATTTCTGCCATATTCTTTGGTCAAAGTAGTCACCAGGCCCAACCAGATTTAAGGCTGTGGAGAAATATATTCCACCTCTTGATGAGGATATGTTAAGGTCATATTGTATAAGACCATGTGGGATGGGATATATTGTTACAGTTGTTTTAAAAAATACAGTCTACTACATATATGCCATTTTTGATAGTGTCCATTTGTCTCCTGTCTTTTCTGTCATTGAGAGTCTTATACATCTTCTTATACCCTCTTCTCTCTTGTTTTCTATAGAGGCCAACAACCCCATAATAAACACTTACTAATTAATGTTAATTTGCTGATAGAGCATTCCCAAATAAACTGATAGTTGCAATTTTAGGGAAAAAAATAAATACCTATTTACCTTAAATGGAAACTAGTTTTAGCCAAATGCTTTACTTAGTTGCCCAGATATGTTTTGTGTTTTGTCCTTACTGTGCCTGTTCTTCTCATTACTTCCCACCTTTCTTCAAGACTCCTATTATAGCCATCTCCTCCCTGAGATCTTCTTTAGTTAAGTTAGCCTGCTGTGTTCTATCCATTGTCTCTAGCCATTTGTGCTGATTATGAAGATATTTTCTCTCAGCTCCCCTTCTATATCCTGCTCTGTGATACTGAGGCTGGCATCCTACAAACTAGATTTCTCTTTTATAGCTGATCTTCTTATCAGGTTAAACCAATAGGACACAATAGAGGGAGACAGGAAGATAAGAGTGGGATTGTATGGACTTGCTTCTTTCTGTTTGCTTGCTGTAACCTGCCTGGTCCTCAACAATGGTTGTTCACCCTGACAGCAGTGGCTAGTGCTAGTTTCCAGCTCAGGTACCTATACTGTGGCCCTTCAGAGGACCAGTTGCATTTGGACAGTGTCTTCTCCTTGGGAATCTGTATCCTAGCTCCCCCAGGCCATCCCTCTAAGTTCCTGTTACCAGTACTAGCAGATAGTGCCACCACCCCCTCCAGAGATCTGGGTCTCAGATCCATAGGTCCTCTCCTCCAAGTTTCTAGGTCTGATATCTGATATCCCAACTGCTTCCTTTTGTTCCCCAGTCCTAGGGATGGTAGCTGCTTCCTGCAGTTACTACCTCTGTGTTGCATCAGTGATCCCTTTTTGTTTTAAACCATCCTCCAACACCAATCTCTTATATTAAATTCTCTCTGTTGAAATACCTAGAGTGTTCTCTGTGTCTCTGACTGGTATACCATACATAATCCTGATTTGATAATTGTTTACTGTTTTGTGACATATTTTATTGCTGCCCTGAGCTGTTGCTTACATTTTTAAAAAAGATTTATTTTTTTATTTTAGAGACACAGAGAGAGCATGGGGGGAGGGGCAGAGGGAGAGGGAGAAGCAGACTCTCCACTGAGCATGGAGTCTGATGTGGCGCTTGATCCCAGGATCCTGAGATCATGACCTGAGTCAAAGGCAGACGTTTAACCCACTGAGCCACCCAGGTGCCCCTGTTGCTTACATTTTTAGTTATTATTTTCCAATATTATTCTTGCTTCTCCACTTTATATTTTAAACAAATTCAAGACAAGAGACCATGCTTCTTTATGTTTTACATGACATTTTATGTGGTGTTTTGTACTTATTGTTCTTGGAGTAATAGTTTATCAAATTTTATTGTGGATTTGGCGATCAAGGATAGCAGGTATGGAATTCAAATCTTTCCTGAATGGTCAGGACAACAATTGATTGCTCATGGGAATAGAGATGTTTTCCTCCTGAGCTGTCATTAATTATGAGCTGATGGTGGATGGTACACAGTTATAGGATGCTTACCCCAGGGTTAGTTTGGGAGGTCACAATCTGTGTCAGCTGAAATCCTTTAAAGCAATATTTGAAAATTTGAAGTAATTTTCCCTTCAAGTTGAGGCAATTCTGGTTGATGGACTCCTTGGTACTGAAGTCCCATGTTTTATTTTTTCAGGTTAATTTTGAAAGTAGCTTGTTTTGAGCACACACCTTATTTAGGTTGTGAAATGTGAACTTTTTTAAGTAAATTAAGCTATTTAAAGGTGGACTACTAAAGTGGATGTGGAATGATTTTTATTTTGACATTTGTGACATTGTCCTTATATGAACTTAAAGATTTAGGGAAAAAACTCTTTACAGTTGTATTTAGTGGCCTTCTTTTAAGACAGCATGTGATTGTTTATGCTTCAGCATTTTATGGTAAAGTGGAAATTACTTTATTAAACTATGTGACTGGTTTCCATCTTTTCACCCAGGCAACTCAAAGCTTCCGTTTGGTCAGAGTTTATTTTCTCTATAATATTGCTTTCCTATGCTGAAGTTTCAAAGTCTGGTTTCTTCAGTTTCTCCTAGGCTCTCACATATTTAATGGAGTTGCTGAACAGGTAAGTCTTACCTGATTCTTAGCTTTGTTCACCTGAATGTGAGTTCTGGTTAAAAAAAAATCAAGTATTTAGTCTCAGGTGTCAGTACATGGACAATGGAGATTTCCATGATATCTTTTACTTTCCTTTTGGTCAAACAAACATGTTGATTAATCTGACTTTTGGTTACAAGATAGAAGCCATGAGAATGAACTTCTCTCTCTTTTTTTCTTTTTTTTTAATTCTTAATGGGTTCCTATCTGGACATATGTGTCATTTGGAGAAGGATTAATGACCATAGTAGCATCAACACTAATTGTAAGCCAGACACCTGATGAGGAGCTTCTCTTCTGAGTATCAGAATAAGCAGATAAAACTAAAAGGTATAAATGTAATCATCCCTTTCTTGGTATTATAATTACAAATTTAATCATCCATTTCTTTAATTTGGCACTATTAAGGATCATGTTTTGTTTGTTTCATTTTGTTTTAATTACATTTTAACTGGAGGAACTATGTCCATGAAATGAAGTTGATTACCAATTGTCATTATCCAATTTTATTCAGTTGACTACAAACCATCCCAGCACCTCTTCTGTTTGCCTGGAAAACTGATTCATTTTTTTGTGTTCATAGATAATTTCTGTGCTTTAATAATGTTTGGTGCTTCTGGTTTTAGAGTGTGATTTAAAATCTAATTTTTTAAAAATTTAGGGTGCTTGCACAGTTGTTTGTGAATCAAGAATTAGTGTTTCCATGGAGGGATAAATCAAGGCATGGAAGGAAAGCCCATGGGCTATTTTAAAGTTAAGAAGAGATGCCTTTATAGCTTTCAAAACTGCTTGAAAATTAAATACTTGATTTATAAGGGCTATGTACACACAGGGCTCAAATTATTCATGTATCATTGGAAAATGTAAAATGCTTAATGTTCAGACCATTATGTGATAATTGCTATTCTAATATATAGTGTCTACTAAATCTTTTTGGGAGCCGGTGAGGGTGGCATTGATATACAGGAGCACATGCTTCATGTGCTAGTAAATCATTCTTCCATTGAATTAAGGCCAAGGAGGGAGCGTAGAGTAGAACTTAAAGTGATATTACAGTATCTGCTGCTGTTCTAATCAAGAAGTATGTAGCAGTGCTAGTGAAAAATGGTCAGAAACACACAAAAATCCACTAAAGAGAAAATGCAATCAGAAATTTATCAGTGATGCTTTCGGCAAAGTTTCCAAGAATCATGGTCATCACTAGGTAGAATTGCTTTTCAAGGTTGATGCCATCTTAATTCTATCTTTTGCATTGGTACTCCACTGAAAATATGCATTAGAATCTGCTCTTTGTGGGTGCTTATTAATTAATGAGTTATATCCCTCTGGCTCTGTTACTAGCCAGGTAGGTGAACTTAGACAAGGGGATTTACTCTCTAAGCTTCTGTTTCCATAATAGTCATAGCTACCTCATAGAATCAAGATCAGTAAATGAGATAATTCATGTGAAGCATCTGGCATGGGGCTTGGCATAAAGTAATCACTTGATATTGTTGCTATCACTATTCACCTTCTGCAGATACCTGCCCACAATTATTTTAACAAAAAGTGAAAAGATACATTGTAAAAGAGATTAGGCAAAGAATTATGGAGGGACTACAGAATTGGTGACTTTATCCTTATAATGCTGGTATATGCAAATGTAACTCTCCAAGTAAGCATGAGGATGTAAGAGGCCTAAACTGAATGTATGTAGGAACTTGTCAGCTAACTATAATTCTTCTTTCCAAGTTACAGACAGGAGCTCCAGGTGCACATTTTTTACTCTGGCCTATATCAGGGAACTCAATTTCTGCCCTTGACAGTTCAGAGCTCAGTACACAGGAGAAGGGGAGGTCCCCCTTAGCTATAATTACTCTCTTTTCTTTGTAAATCAGAAGTCAGGGAGTGAGGCAGTACATCCCAGTTGAGGAAAGTGATATATAGATATGTATTGGGGGGGTGCAGGGGTGAAGAGAAAGGGGACAAATTAGGCTAGGTACTTTATGTCAACATTAGGATGGTGAATTCATTAAACATCTTCAAGAGTCAACCCTATTGTTGCTGGTGGGAGGTGGGAGGGTTGGGGTGGCTGGGTGATAGACATTGGGGAGGGTATGTGCTATGGTGAGCACTGTGAATTGTGTAAGACTGATGAATCACAGACCTGTACCTCTGAAATAATTAATACATTATATGTTAAAAAAAAAAAAAGAAGATAGTAGGAAGGGAAAAATGAAGCAGGGGAATTGGAGGGGGAGATGAACCATGAGAGACCATGAGAGACTATGGAATCTGAAGGTTTTAGAGGGGAGGGGGTGGGGGGATGGGTTAGCCTGCTGATGGGTATTAAGGAGGGCACGTATGGAATGGAGCACTGGGTGTTATATGCAAACAGTGAATCATGGAATGCTACATCAAAAACCAATGATGTAATGAATGGTGAATAACAAAACATAATAAAATAAAATTTAAAAAAACTGATATGAATAAACACAGCAATGAAAATTTAAAAAAAAAGAGTCAACCTTATGAAGAGAGTTTATCAATCACCAATATAGGAGAAAATATAAAGATAGGAAAAAATCATGGATCCCTTTTCTTGTGGATCTTACCACCTAATGGTTGGAGGTTTTCAGGGGTTCCAGAAGTGAGAACATCTCTCTCTCTCTCTCTTTCTTTTCTCTTTCTCTCCCTCCCTCCCCCTGCTCCCACACACATACACACGCACATACAGATGAAATGACCTATCTATGTATGGGGAAGGTTGTGACACTATTCATATCCCCCTGGATTTCTTTGTGCTCCTTGCCCTTTCCTTGTGCTTTGGTATCAGGATTGTTGAAGCCCTGACTTGTTGGTCTAGGCTAGTGCTGGAGGGAGAGAGAGAGAGAGAGACCTCAGACTCCAGTGGAGCTAAGGTTAGTAGCAGATCTTCTGAAACAGTGGTTCTCAAACGTTTTATCCTTAGGACGCATTTACACTCTTAAAAATTATTGAGGGCCCCAAAGAGCTTTTGTTTATGTGTTGTATCTATTTAGATTTACCATCTTAGAAATTATTTATTAATTCACTTAAAATAACACAAATAAATTCATTACTTATTACATAAATAAATTTTTAACAAAAAATAATCACATTTTTCAAAACCAAATGAGAAGAGTAGCATTGTTCTACTTTTTTATTTTTCTTCAAATCTCTTTAATGTCTGGCTTAATAGAGGGCAGCTGGATTCTCAGATTGGCTTCTAAACTCCGATTGCAATCTCACATGTTAAGTTGGCTGTAGAAAGCTCTACTGTACACTTGTGAGAGAATGTGAGTACAAAAGACAAATAACATCTTAGTATTGATTTAAAAATAGTTTTGACCCTACAGACCCCTGTGATGAAGGCTGAAAACACACTCCTTAAGGTGATTTTAAAGGAAGGAATTTGGGGACCATCAGAAAGCTGGCAGGCAGTGTCAGGGACTGGAAGTAGGGCCATGGTTCTACAATTAGAGCCCTAATTCTACTACTTACTAGCTGTGCAACCTTGGAAAGGTTATTTATGCCTCAATTTTTCCATCTTTAAAATGGAGTTCTTAATAGGATCTGCCTCTAATGGCTGTTGTGAAGCTTAGTGAGATAATGCAAGCAAAGTGTTTAGCTAATAAGTGTTCAATATTAGCTTTGTTTCTTTGGTTTTTATTACTGTTAAACTGCCAATCCATTATGAACTTGTTTCCTCATCTGCCAAATGAGACCTATCTGGATGGTCTCTGAAGGTCTTATCCAGCTTTAACATTCTGTGATTTTGCTCCAAAGTCTTCTTTTCCTACATTAGAGATGGGTAGTAGGGGCAAAGGTATATATAATTTTAAGCACTTAATTTTCTGTTGTTTTTGGTAATTAACCACTCTCCCATCCCCACTTTATAAATCTATTAAAAACTTTCAAGGGCTTTAAGAATAAAACTTTGTGAAAAAATTGTTATTTCCTTGAGAAAAATTAAATTTAACCCTTTCAATTGGAGCCAGGAGAGATACCAGAGCAAAAAGAAATTTAAAAGTTTGTTTCCAGGTCCCATGGTGGTTTCAGGTCAAAGTCATAATAAGGTTTATCTCATGTCTAAATTTAATTTAAAGGTAAATGAAACTATGTTGAGAGATATTGCTGACTCCTCAGTTTACAAAATACACAGACTAGGTAATAGCCTTTTACATGGAAAAAGAAAGCAAGGATCCCAGATTCATAGAGCAGGGATAGAGGAGAAAAAACAGGGATGAAAAAGCATATTGAAAAGCAAACATTAGACTTGCAGTTTTTGATTGAGGACCCAGAGCAAAAGAAATCAATAAAAATGCTTTGGTTTATTTTTTTTCTCCATTTTCACTTAAGTAGTGGTCTCTAATACAATGAAAAGCAGGCACAAAGCATATTAGAAAGGAAATAAGACAAATGATCTCAGAAGTAATAGGAAGTGCAACATGTGTTGTGTGCTGCTTAGTTTAAATTTACTGGAGCCTGGTTATAAGAGTCCTGTGGGAAGGTATGAGGATTTGCATATAAGGACTGTATAGCAAGGGGATTCTTTGAGGAAATCTTGAGAACACCATAGCTAAAGCACTGTTGCTTGTCATGACTCTCAAGGAAGTACAATAGCAAGGCTTGACTTTGGTGTGAAAATGTGCTGGGATCCAGATCACAGAAACTTATACTGATAGCAAGAAGTAATATCATGATGACAAATATAATAGAATAATGCTAAAATCATATGCTTAGAAATGACTATCAGGATAGCAACTTTAGAGGTTATAGATAGAATCGGTAACCTGATATGAAATCCTATTGGTAATTTTGATACTACTGACATTAGTAGAGTGGTGCTTAATGTGGACTTTTCCATCAAAATCCGTTTGATACCATAATGGAAAGCATGAGGTCTTGCAGGGTAGGGAATGAGCTCAGATTGAACGAGCAAACCACCTCTGACAAGGAGGGATGTGTTTGTGCTCAGAAGAAAAGGATGATAGATTAAGAACTCTTTTACTTGTAATCACTGAAAAAATGAATAATATTTTTCATCTTTTTAAAAAATATGTAAATATGAAGGAGCCAAATCTGATTTGTTGCCCTTTGCAACCTGCAATTATCTCTTGACCTTATCCTATATGGAACTAGAAGTCAGCCACTTGTAATTTGTTTCCTTAATCAAAGCTGTTATCTGCCTAAGTCTCTCATCTATCCCAGAAAGTATATGAAAAGAGTGCTGACATGGCAGAGGGTCACAGATGCGCCCTATGGGTCCTTCTTTTTGTGCTGAGCAAAGATGTTCCAAATTCTGGCCCCACATAGCTCTCCTGAACTGGAGACACTCAATTCTGGCTGATACTTTTCAAAGAACTGGGAAGTGGTTGTGTGGCTACATGATGCTATGGCGGGTATGTATACTGATAGCTGTGTCTGGGAGCAGGCATCCAGACAAGGGCCCATCAAAATGGCAAGGGGAAATGAATAGCAAGAGAAGCAGAAACACCTTTTCTCCCCAAAGGACTGGGTGAGTTGACCTGTGGGCAGACAGACCTCTATTGATGCAATTAGAAGGTGCCTGGCATCCTTTTGGGCACACTTTTGGTACTTGAGCATCCTTTTGGTGATGCTCAAGTTTGATTGAAGTCCTTAGACAGTACAACTGAGTGGGACACATACATGTAATATGTTTCTTTGGTGATTAATTCAGAGAAAAGGCTTCAAACTGGTTTCTTTTCTCTATTTATACAGTTGGCAATCTGCTTCAGGAAGTATGACATTTAAATTCCAGTACTGTCTGTGCTTTGTGATAACTGGCACTTTAACAAAACTCTGCTGAACTAGGAAGGGTTGTAAGTGTGTTCATCTCCTTAAAACTGCTGGAGAGAATTTAGAGACGTGAGTTCCCAATATTGACTTTGGTATAGATTTGTGAAAATATTTTAACTTCTCTGTTACTCACTTCGCATCTTTCAAAATTAGATGCTTTCCTGTGGGAGATATTTTCCAATTCTCAGCTCACCCATATCTAGTTCTTTTCACCTTTTGGGTGTGTGAAAGGTTTCTATTTCCCAACTTGTTTTGCATTCAGTAGGGCCATGAGACCAATATTGGCCAATGAGTCATGGGTAGAAGTAATGTGTGTCATTTCCAATCAGAGCATTTCATTGCTAGTGGAAGACCTCCAGCATTCTTTTGCCTGTGTTCCTGCAACCAGAAATGTTCCAGATGGAGCTTCCATAAGCCTGAGTACTAGTGAGAAGCTATGGAGCAGAGCTCCCTCCCCACCTTCACCTGCATCACCATCATTGCCAGCTGGACTTATAATGTGAGCAAAGAATAAAGTTTTGTTTCAAGTTTCTAGGATATAAATGTCAGTTGTCACCACAGCGTAACTTATTCTGATTGATACATGCCCATTGCTTGATTCTTCAACTAAAAGATTATTTCGTTAGTTTTTAATCCTTTTTCAACACACAGGCCCTTCGTTCTCAGGCTTTAGAATGTATCAGAATCACATCCTGTTTGTTTGATTTACAGATTCCTGGGTCTTACTTCCAGAGGGTCAGACCTGGTATGTCTTCTGTGAATTCCAAGAACCTGCTTTTAAAACAAAACAAACAAAACAAAACAAAACACACCAAACAAAACACCAAACAAAAAAACATAGAGTTTTTTAAATGATTCTGATTCAGGAGGAAGGACCACACTTCAGGAAATGTTGTAAATTTGTATCATGCTATTAAGACTTTGGTATTATTTCTCAAGTTCTCTTAGTCAGATATGTTCAGATATTAGTAAAAGGTTAAAGGCATTTAGGGCAGGAGTAAGTGTAATGAATATAAAGTTCACCAGCTCTCTTTCAAGGTTGCATGAAGCAAAGATAAAGTGAAGACACAGAAGTAGTGATTAATAGACACAACCACTTTCTAAATGAGAATTCTAAAGATTGTA
This sequence comes from Mirounga leonina, assembly GCF_011800145.1. NCBI lineage: Eukaryota > Metazoa > Chordata > Mammalia > Carnivora > Phocidae > Mirounga > Mirounga leonina. The sequence continues at coordinate 52,341,465 of NW_023270268.1, forward strand.
AATCATTTGAAAATTGAGGTGATGACCTGGAAAACAAGTCATAATTAAGAAATATCAAGTAAGAAATGGATTTGAAGAAGGGAAAGTAGAAAACGTTGAGATAATTCCCTTATAGTTGATTTGGGAGGGAGGTGGAGAGCAGGAGCCAGAGGGACGTTATACTTTATGTGAAAGGGCCAGAGGAGGAGGAACTTGTGTTTAACTCCACTTGTGGGCTTTGTTTTGTACCTAGAATTCTGAGGTTGATTCATGGTCTTGATATAGTACTGCCATTTACAAAGGGTGTGGTTTTCTGTGGATCTAAGGAAGTGTTTTTGGGCCCTCTGGAAGTGAGTTTTACAGAAGGAATTCTGTGAGTTCACAGAAGGAATTTGCCCCTCTAAATTTCAAAATAAAAGATATTTTTGATATCCACCCCCAGCTATCTATCATTTCCCATACCTACTATAGAGCTTGTTTGTAGATGTGTAAATTTTAGTAGCATTGCATCAATTCCATAAGTTCTGCTTTTGGTGGGATAGAATCATATAGGGATTCTTCCTTTTGCTATTTATCATGGATAGTGGGGGACTACATGTATGTAACTACTAAAAGCAGCAGTGAAGTCAGCAGCAGCATGGTGCCTTCAGGGGGTAAGTCCATTTGAACCTGTGTGGTCTACTTACTTCAGAAATACGTGTATAGAAAAGAACCAACCACCCACAGCAGAGCCATCCATAAGAAATGGAGAGGGAGGGGCATATTAGGGTTAGTGTAAAGGGAAGCAGGGGGCAATACCCATCTGGGGCTTTAAACCAAGGAGACGGCCTAGCAAAAATGGAGGTGGTTCTGCTAGCTAATATTTGAGGTGTTCCTGAAATCATGGTCTTATACATTGAGCTGTTAATTTTCCCATCCCTTGCTATCTTCAAGGCGCAAATCACATAAGGTTCTACCTGCACCCACCATTACTAATACGCTGCTTAGTCTGTCCTTGAGTGATTTCTTTTCCCCTGCAAGGTTGCCTTGCTGTCCCTTGTAAAGATACGTTATTTGTATAAACATCTGAGGAAAGGGAGCAGAAGCAGTGGGCTGCATGATTTTCTTGGGTTCCTTACTGAATGTTGGCCTGGCTCCTTCACTCTACGTCCCCTCTAACCTGAAGGAGTTCAGAGTATGTCAACCCAAAATATGCCATTCTGGCATAGGATTATTTTGAGCTGAAGGCAGTTGAGAAAAAGCCACCCAGGATGAACTCTCTGCCTTCCCCTGTCTGCCTTGAAGCAGAACATAAGTTCCCCCTGTGAAGGTGTCAGCCCCACCTCCACTTCCCATACCAGAAAGGGGATAATAGCCTTATCACTGGAGATGAGATGACATTAAAAAAAAAAAATCAACATAAACCTTACTAACTGGCTCTTATCTTCCACCAGTTTCCCCATATATTTGCCTTTCCATACTTTGCTACTCCAGACGCTCAAAGTTTTCTTTGCCTTGTCACTTCTCTAAAAAATTATTTTCCTTTGCTAAGATGCTTTATAAGTCCAAGTTCTAACTACCCCTTTGAGTTACTCATTACTGAGTGCTCTTGTGTAAATGCACAGTGCACATGTTAATAGACTTTTGTTCCTTCTTGTTAATGTATCTTTTGCCAGTCTAACTTACAGGGCCCTAGCTGGAGAACCTAAGATGGGTTTTTTCCTTCCCCTGAAACCGTATGTCCTACTTTTCATGCCATAATTTTAATGATTTATTTATTTATTTATTTGAGAGAGAGAGAGAGAGAGAGAGAGACTTCACACCAGCAGGAGGAGGGGCAGAGGGAGAAGCAGACTCCCCGTTGAGCAGGGAGCCTGATGAGGGACTCAGTCCCAGGACCCTGGGATCATGACCTGAGCCGAAGGCAGACACTTAACTGACTGAGCCACCCAGGTGCCCCTTTAATTTTAATGATTTTTAACTCATATACTTTAGAAAGAAAATTTTTATTGCAAGAGAGAGAAAGCCAAGTTGGCCTAACATATGCAGAAAAAAAAGTATGATTGCACAAATATGTTGTGTGTACATGTATGTCTAAATGTCATATACTTGAAAAGTCCAGGGATATCTGAGTTCAGGTATGACTAGAGTGACACACTCAAAACGGTGTTGAAGAATCTGTTTTCCTCAGTCCTGCTTTTTTCTCAGTTGTTTTTCTCCATTAGATTCTCCTTAAGAGATGGTAAATATTCTCTTAACTTGCATTCTTCTAGATTAGCAAAATCGGTGGGAGGAGAGTACCAATTTCTCTGGAATTTTAGCAGAAAGTCTTGGGCTGATGGCTGTTAGCTCTGACTGGCCTGTCTTGAGTCCTATTCCATCCTTGAATCAGTTACTGTGAACGTTCAGGTGGACTGTGCTAATTGGTCAGGTCTTGGCTATGTACCCACCCCTGAATATTGAAGTTAGGGTAAATTTCACCTGAACCATATGAAAAGAGATTAGGGAAGGGAGTAGTTCCCCAAAGGAAAATCAGAATATTCTTACCAGAAGAGGGAGAACTAGCTGCTTAGAAGACAAAACTCCAAACTGTCCACAACAGAAGGTATATTAAAATCTCCTGTTTAAAAGTGAAATTTGAAGTTTTTAGGTTTTAATAAATAGCTAAGAGAGGATGAGAATTGGATTTACTTCTTTCTCATTCACTTTATCAACCAGTCAGTATAGGAAGTGAAAAAAATCCAGTTCTCAGGAGAAACATCCTTTATTTGACCTGATTTAGGAATCAGGAGAGAATTTGCATAATAGGATTAACATTGCTTCTTATTAGTGCCAGATAGGCTGAAGCTCTTCAGGATTTCTATTATAAACTTCTACTTTACTCTAATATCTATAGGGAAGAAAAACTTTTTTGCTTCCTCCCTGCTAGGTTCTTTGGTTGATCTAATAATTAAATTGACATGAGACAGATTAACAGGAGAAAATTTAATTTTGAATGTGTGAGAGTTCATAAAAATGAGATTCAAATAAGTGGCCAGGGAAAGAAACTTTTATACCTTTTAAAGAAACAATTATTTGTGAAGAATTGACAAAGAAATTTGGACTTGGAATAGCAAATTTATTAATAAAGAAGTAACAAGATTTGTTCATGCAGCCTTCTTGGCCCTGAATTCCCTATCTTTAGCAGTAAGGATGCCCTCTATCCTCCAGGTGCAGGGACAGTACCCTTCACATAGGGAATTTATTTCCTGCTTTTGGGAGGCAAAGGATGGCCAGAATGTCCTTCTTGCACCAGCTGTTTAAGTAATTTTAATTCAGAATGATCAGCGTGTCAAAGTGGCATATTTTGGGGTGGCATATTTTGCTTCTTCTTGTATCCAAACTTGTCATTTTTGTCAATGAGATCTATCTTGTCATATGCACAATTCATCATGTATTTCATTATTTTATGTCAGGAGCAAGAGTCTTCACTGCTTTTTATAATGAAAAGCAACTAGTTATTGTTTTTAAAGATGTGAAGCAAAGTTTACCTTTTATTAAGGAAATTTCACTGAAAATAAAAACTCTACAGAATTTTTCTGTGACAGAATCTTTTACATTCTTTTTTTTTTTTTTTTAAAGATTTTTATTTGTTTAACTGACAGAGACACAGAGAGAGAGGGAACACAAGCAGGGGGAGCAACAGGCAGAGGGAGAAGCAGGCTCCCCACTGAGCAGGGAGTCCCATGCGGGGCTCGATCCCAGCACCCTGGGATCATGACCTGAGCCCAAGGCAGAGCTTAACCACTGAGCCACCCAGGAACCCCAGAATCTTTTACATTCTTAAGTGTGTATTAATGAAGTGGGCTCTGGTCAAACCCCAGCCCTGCACTGAATGAGCTGGGTGACTTGGGTAAGTTACTTTGCCTCAAGTGTAAAATGGTATAAGATGAGAAACTTTCTGCTAGTGTTGCATGAGGATTAAATAAGTGAATGCATGTAAAAACCTTGGAACAGTGACACATTGTTAGGATTCAATAGATATTAACTATTCTAACCTTTTAGATATAGATGACCTGAATTGTTAATTCCTTTCATACAGTTCTTTGTTTGATAATTTTATGTGCAGGAACTGCTGGTTTGAGATTTGCAGCCTAAATATTTCTTACCCCAGTCTTTATAAAAAATTCCACACTGGGATGAAGTTTTAAGTGAAGCAAATTCTAACTTCTAAATGGTTATAGTTACCACGAAAAAGAGAAAAATAAAGTAACCAGAAAAATTATTTTTAAAAAAGCAATCAGTTTTTTTTTTTTTTATGGCTGAGTATATATATATATACCACCTCTTCTTTATCCATGGATCAAAAAAAAAAAAAAAGTGAAATCTTGCCATTTGCAGTGACATGGATGGAGATAGAGTGTATTATGCTAAGTGATGTGGAATTCAAGAAACAAAACAAATGAATATAGGGGAAAGAAAAAAAAATAGAGGGAGGCAAACCATAAGAGACTCTTAACTATAGAAAACAAACAGGGTTGATGGAGGGGGGTGGGTGGGGAATGGGCTAAAATGGGTGATGGTAATTAAGGAGGCACTTGTGATGAGCTCTGGGTGTTATATGTAAGTGATGAATCACTAAATTCTATTCCTGAAGCTAATATTACAATTATGTTAAATAACTAGAATTTAAATAAAAATTTGAAACATTAAAAAAAATAAAATAAAAAAGCAGTCAGTTCTTCATTATTGACAAAAATAAAAACCTAGGCATTTAAACACATAAGCAGTTGGAGAAACTGATTAATAAATGTACTTAAGATACAAAACATTCAGAAGTGCCTGGGTGGTACAGTTGGTACAGTGCCAGACTCTTAGTTTTGGGTGGGGTGGTGATTGCTGGATCCTGGGATCCAGCCTGCAAGCAAGAATAGATGACGATTGAAGCCCATTACATTAGATAGTTCTTTAACTATCCTGCATCGAGCTCCACACTCAGCTTGGGGTCTGCTTGAGTTTCTCTGTCCCTCTGCCCCCCAAACCTGTGTGTGCTCTCTCTCAAATGAATAAATAAGTCTTTTTTTTTTTTTTTAAAATATAAAACATTCAAAGGTATACATATTGTAAACTCATATAAATAATCACTCTCAAGGGGGAGGAGATGGAGGAGGAAAAAAGGGGAGGAGAGACTAGTATGCCAGTTTGGGGCCTGGTTAAATCTATGCTGCTTTCTTTTCTTCATCCCAGATTCTACTCTCTGATGTTTCTGATCCCAATTTTGTGATTTGACGACTTCTTCATATCTCCCTTTTCTAGCTTCATGATGCTGAACTGCTTCTGAGTCTGATTTACTCTCACATAACACCTCAGGCATGTACTCCAAAGTGGATGTTTCGATGTAGGATCCAGTCCTGGTGAAACAAGGGGCACATTTGGTGAGTTCAGAGGAGGAAAAAATTCTTTTCTAGTTGTTTAACTAAATTGAGCTTTCAATCTAAGAGAATGGTAGGCCTGATATTTCTTAGGAAATAATTTCAATAGACCAGTGAAGATATTGCAATTTAAAAATTCATCTGATAACAGCACAGCATCACAATTAATAAGACCATCCTTCAGTTGGTTAGTTTAGTCAAAACATCAATTGTACTGAGTGTTTAACTGAATTGGCCCAGGTGGTATTTGCTTTTTTCTTTTTTCCTCTAAGGTTTTATGTTGAAATTTGTGGATTTTACCCAGAAGGAATATTTGATATCTTGGCATTAATGACCAAGTTACTACCAGATCTGTATAAAAATAGAGCACAACCCAAATAATTTGTTAAAATAAAACAAAATTATCAGTGGGTCTCTAATTTTTTATGTGGAAAAGTGACTCATTAATGTAGGGCAAAATTTAAAGAACTATCTAATGTAATGGGCTTCAATCGTCGTCTATTCTTGCTTACTTTACCCTGATTTCCCCAAATTGGCTTTAAAAAGAAAGCTTTTGAAATTCATTTTTAAGTTTTTTTTTTAATTATAAAAGTGATAAATGTGGAACACTATGAAGCTATTAGAAGCAACAGACAAGATTTGCACATACTATAGATAGATCTTAATGTACTTCTGAATGAAAAGCAGTAATCGTGAAAGAAATATCACAATACCATTTATGCAATTAAAAATACACATATCAAAGCAACAATACATTTTACTGCACAGGACCATGGTTTCCTATGGGAAAGGAATGGGAGTAAAAGATTAAAAAACAAGAGAGACAAGAGAGAGGTCTTGTAAGAACAAATAATGGCAATGTATATGCTCCTAAGACCAATAAAAAAAATTAAGTATAATAAATACTTACTATAAAAGGTAAATAAAAACATATTCATTAATTTGGTCCTACAAAATAATCACCATTGACATTTTTATCTATTCATTTACAGCCTTTTCCTTTTTCTTTTTTTTAGAGAAACATTTTTAAGGCTTCCTGTATGGTTTTCTGAGGACAAAAAGATATACAGTTGTTCATAGCAATTTGAAATTTGTGCTTCATTCTCTTACCTGTTTTCGGGTACACATACAAGCTGCTTTACTTTATTACCTGTTTTCCCCTTCCTAATTTACCATTTCCCCCCTTCTTTCTGTCTTCCTGCAGAAAATCTGAGTTGAAATGTTCAGGGGTGGTTGGAAATATGGTCCAGATCTCAAGGGAACAGCCTGGGTGATGATAATGATGTGAGTGGTATCAGCTTCTAAATGCCATTCATTTAAGTCAGACAGAGAAAGACAAATACCATATGACTTCACTCATGTGGAATTTAAGAAACAAAATAAAAGAAACCAAGGAAAACAAGACAAACAGAAAAAAAACCAAACCAGACTCTTAAATACAGATGATGGTTGCCAGAGGGGAGGTAGGTTGAGGGATGGATGAAATAGATAAAAGTGATTAAAAGGTACAGACTTTCAGTTATAAGATAAATAAGTCATGGAGATGGAAAGTACAGCATATGGAATATAGTCAATAAGATGATAATAATGTGTTTGGTGACAGATGGTGACTACACTTATCCTGGTGAACAATGGCTAATGTATAGAAAGATTTTTTTTTTTTTTTAGTATAGTTGACATTAGTTTCAGGTATATAACATAGCGATTGGACAAGTTTATACATTATGCTAAGTTCACTGTAAGTGTAGCTAGTATCTGTTACCATACATCGATATTACAGTATCACTGACTATATTCCTTATGCTGTGCTTTTTATTCCCATGAATTGTTCATTTCATAACTGGAAGCCTGTATATCCTACTCCTTCTCATCCATTTTGTGTGTGCACACACACACACACACAAACACACACACCACTTCTTCCTTATTCATTCATCTGTTGATGGACACTGACTTAGGTTGCTTTCGTATCTTGGCTATTGAAAAATAATGCTGTAGTAAACATAGGAGTGCATATTTCCTTTTGAATTAATGTCTTCATTTTCTTTGGGTAAATACCCAGTAGTGAAATTACTGGATCATATGGTAGTTCTATTTTTAATTTTTTGAGGAAACTCCATACTGTTTTTCACAGCAGCTGTGCCAATTTACATTGCCACCAACAGTGCATGAGGGTTCCTTTCTCTCCACATCCTCACCAAAACTTGTTATTTCTTGTGTTTTTTATTTTAGCCATCTGACAGGTGATATCTCATTGTGGTATTTTTGTTTTGTTTTTTGTTTTTTGTTTTTTGGAATTGAGCCAGAGATTTTATTTTTTAAGTTTAAATTAGCCATATAGTACATCATTAGTTTCTGATGTAGTGTTCTGTGATTCATCAGTTGCATATAACATCCAGTGCTCATCACATCATGTGCCCTCCTTAATGCCCATCACCCAGTTACCCCATCCCCCCACTTACCTCCTCTTCCGCAATCCTCAGTTTATTTCCTGGAATCAAGAGTCTCTCATGTGATTTTTTTCCCCTTCAGTTTTCCCTTCCTTCCTCTATGATCCCCTGTGTTATTTCTTATATTCCACATATGAATGAAACCGTATGATAATTGTCTTTCTCTGATTGATTTATTTCACTTAGCATAATACTCTCCAGTTCCATCCATATCAATGTAAATGGTAGGTATTCATCCTTTCTGATGGCTGAGTAATATTCCATTGTATATATGAGCCACATATTCTTTATCCATCCGTTGAAGGACATCTCCACTCCTTCCACAGTTTGGCTATTGTGGACATTGCTGCTATGAACGTTGGGGTGCATGTGCCCCTTCTTTTCACTATATCCGTATCTTTGGGGTAAATACCCAGTAGTGCAATCGCTGGGTCATAGGGTAGCTCTATTTTTAACTTCTTGAGGAACCTCCATACTGTTTTCCACAGTGGCTGTACCAACTTGCATTCCCACCAACAGTGTAAAAGGGTTCCCCTTTCTCCACATCTTCACCATAATTTGTTGTTCCCTGTCTTGTTAATTTTAGCCATTCTAAGTGGTGTGTGATTTGTGTGATTTGTGTGATTTGTATTTCCCTGGTGGCAAGTGATGTGGAGCATTTTTTCATGTGTCTGTTGGCCATTTGTATGTTTTCTTTGGAGAAATATCTATTCATGTCTTCTGCCCATTTCTTGACTGGATTATTTGGTTTTTGGGTGTTGAGTTTGAGAAGTTCTTTATAGATTTTGGTTACTAGCCCTTTATCTGATAATGTCATTTGCAAATATCTTCTCACATTCTGTAGGTTTCCTTTTAGTTTTGTTGACTGTTTCCTTTGCTGTGCAGAAGCTTTCTATCTTGATGAAGTCCCAATAGTTCATTTTTGCCTTTGTTTCCCTTGCCTTTGGAGATGTGTCTAGCAAGAATTTGCTGCAGATGACGTCAAAGAGGTTGCTGTCTGTGTTCTCCTTTAGGATTTTGATGGATTCCTGTCTTACATTGAGGTCTTTCATCCATTTTCAATTTATCTTTGTGTATGATGTAAGAAAATGGCCCAGTTTTATTCCTCTACATGGGGCTGTCCAATTTTCCCAGCACCATTTATTGAAGAGACTGTCTTTTTTCCATTGGAGGTTTGTTCATGCTTTGTCGAAGATTAGTTGACCATAGAGTTGAGGGTCCATTTCTGGGCTCTCTCTTCTGTTCCATTGATCTATGTGTCTGTTTTTGTGCCAGTACCATGCTGTTTTGATCACAGCTTTGTGATATAGCTTGAAGTCAGGTATTATGATACCCTCAGCTTTGGTTTTCTTTTTCAACATTCCCCTGGCGATTTGGGGTCTTTTCTGGTTCCATACAAATTTTAGGATTGTTTGTTCCAGCTCTGTGAAAAATGTCAATGGTATTTTGATAGGGATTGCATTGAATGTGTAGATTGCTCTGGACCGCATAGACATTTTCACAATGTTTATTCTTCCAATCCATGAGCATGGAATGTTTTTCCATCTCTTTGTGTCTTCCTCAATTTCTTTCATAAGCGTTCTGTTGTTTATAGAGTACAGATCCTTTACCTCTTTGGTTAGGTTTATTTGTAGGTATCTTATGGTTTTTGGTGCAATTGTAGGTGGGACCGATTCCTTAATTTTTTTCCTTAGTCACATTGTTATATAGAAATGCAACTGATTTCTGTGCATTGGTTTTGTATCCTGCCACATTGCTGAATTACTGTATGAGTTCTAGCAATTTTGGGTTGGAGTCTTTTGGCTTTCCCACATAAAGTATCATGTCATTTGTGAAGAGTGAGAGTTTGACTTCTTTGAATTTGAATACATTTTATTTCTTTTTGTTGTCTGATTGCCGAGGCTAGGACTTCTAGTACTATGTTGACTAATAGTGGTGAGAGTGGGCATCCCTGTTGTGTTCCTGATCTTAAGAGAAAAGCTCTTAGTTTTCCCCATTGAGAATGATATTCGCTGTGGGTTTTTCATAGATGGCTTTTATGATATTGAGGTATATTCCTTCTATCCCTATACTTTGAAGAGTTTTAATCAAGAAAGGATGCTGTATTTTGTCAGATGCTTTTTCTGTATCAATTGAGAGGATCACATGGATCTTGTCTTTTATTAATGTGACCTATCACGTTGATTGATTTGTGAATTTTGAGCCACCCTTGCATCCCAGGAATAAATCCCACTCAAAAACCTCCCAAAAAACAAGATTCCAGGGCCAGATGGCTTCCCAGGGGGATTCTACCAAACATTTAAAGAAGAAATAATACCTGGGCGCCTGGGTGGCTCAGTTGGTTAAGCGACTGCCTTCGGCTCAGGTCATGATCCTGGAGTCCCTGGATCGAGTCCCGCATCGAGCTCCCTGCTCGGCAGGGAGTCTGCTTCTCCCTCTGACCCTCCTCCCTCTCATGCTCTCTGTCTCTCATTTTCTCTGTCTCAAATAAATGAATAAAATCTTAAAAAAAAAAAAAAAGAAGAAATAATACCTATTCTCCTGAAGCTGTTTCAAAAAGTAGAAATGGAAGGAAAACTTCCAAACTTGTTCTATGAGGCCAGCATTACCTTAATCCCCAAACCAGACAAAGACTCCATCAAAAGGGAGAATTACAAACCAATATCCCTGATGGACATGGATGCCAAAATACTCACCAAGATACTAGCCAATAGGATCCAACAGTACATTAAAAGGATTATTAATTGTGGTTTTGATTTGCATTTCCCTGATGATGAGTGATGTTCAGCATCTTTTCATGTGTCTGTTGGCCATCTATATGTCTTCTTTGGAAAAATGTCTATTCAGGTCCTCTGCCCATTTTTATTTGGATTTTTTTTTATGTTGGGTTGTGTTAACCCCTTATTAGATATGTTATTTGCAAATATCTTCTCCTAGTCAGTAGATTACATTTCACATTTTTGTTTTGTTGATGGTTTCCTTCCCTGTGCAAAAGCTTTTCATTTTGGTGTAGCCCCAACAGTTTATTTTTGCTTTGGTTTCTCTTGCCTTAGGAGACATATCTAGAAAAATGTTGCTACAGCTGATGTCAGAGAGATTACTACCTGTGTTCTCTTGGAATTTTATCGTTTCTCTTCTCATATTTAAGTATTTAATCCATTTTTAGTTTATTTTTGTGTATGGTGTTAAAAAGTGGTCCAGTTTCATTCTTTTACATGTAGCTGTCCAATTATCCCAGCACCATTTATTGAAGAGACCATTCTTCCTCCATTGTATATTCTTATCTCCTTTGCCATAGATTAATTGACCATATAATTGTATTTCTGGGCTCTCTATTCTGTTCCATTGATTTATGTGTCTTTTTGTGCCTGTAATATACTGTTTTGAATTACTTCATTTTGTAGTTTATCTTGAAATCTGGGATTGTAATACCTCCAGTTTTCTTTCTCATGATTGCTTTGGCTATTTTTGGTCTTTTGTGGTCCCATACAAATTTTAGGATCATTTGTTGTAGTTTGGTGAAAAATGCTGTTGGTATTTTGATAGGGATTGCATTAAATCTGTAGATTGCTTTGGGTAATATGGACATTTTAACTATATTAACAATACTAATTCTTCCAGTCCATGAGCTGGAATATTTGTTTGTGTCATCTTCAGTTACTTCCATCAGTGTTCTGTAGTTGTCAGAGTACTGGTCTTTTACCTCTTTGGTTGAGTTTATTTCTAGGTACTTTATTCTTTTTGGTGCAACTTTAAGTGATGTTTTTAAATTATTCTGCTACTTCATTATTACTGTATAGTAATGCTACTGATTTCTGGCATAGTTTTTTATCCTTCCACTTTACTGAATTCATTTATTACTTCTGGTAGATTTTTGGTGGAGCTTTTAGTGTTTTTTATGTATATTATCATGCCATCTGCAATTAGTGACCGCTTAACTTCTTTATCAATATGGATGCCTCTTCTTTCTCTTGTCTGCTATGGCTGGGACTTCTAATACTGTGTTGAATAAAAGTGGTGAGAGGGGAATCCCTTGTGTTGTTCTTGATCTTACAGGAAAAGCTCTGTTGAGTAAGACTTAGCCGGGTTTTTCATATATGGCCTTTATTATGTTAAGGTATGTTCCCTCAAACCCTAGTTTGTTGAGAGTTTTTATCATGAGTAGTTGCTGAATTTTGTCAAATGTTTTTTCTCCATATTGAGATATGATTTTTATTCTTACTTTTTGTTGATGTATGACGTTGTTTGATTTGCAAATATTGAACCATCCTTGCATCTCTGGAATGAATCCCACTTGATCATGGAGAAGGAAGGACCCTTTTAACATATTGTTGAATGTGGTTTGTTAATATTTTGTTGATGATTTTTACATCTGTGTTCATCAGGGATATTGGCCTGTAGTTTTCTTTTTTTGTGGTGTTTGAGTATGGTTTTGGCATTAGGGTAATGCTGGCCTCATAGAAGGTATTTGGAAGCTTTTCTTCTATTTTTTTGGAATAGTTTGAGGAGTATAGGTATTAACTCTTCTTTCAGTGTTTGGTAGAATTCACTTGTGAATTCATCTGGTCTTGGACTGTAATTTTTTGGTAGTTTTTTGATTACCTCTTCAATTTAATACTTGCAATCTGTTCAGATTTTCTATTTTTTCCTGATAAAGTTTTGGAAGATTGTATGTTTCTAGGAATTTATCCATTTCTCTTAGGTTGCCCAATTTGTTGGCATATAATTTTTCATCATGTTATTTTATAATCCTTTGTATTTCTGTGGTGTCAGTTGTTATTTCTCTCTCATTTCTGATTTTGAGTTTTTTCTTTTTTTTTTTTCTTAATGAGTAAGCTATAGATTTAGAAATTTAGCTTATCTTTTCAACGAATGAGCTCTTGGTGTCATTGATCTTTTTTTTTTTTGTCTTTATGTCATTTATTTCTTTTCTGGAACTAATTATTCCTTCTTTCTATTCATCTTGGGCTTTGTATGTTTTTCTTTTTCTAGTTCTTTTAGGTGTAAATTTAGAGTGTTTATCTGAGCTTTTTATTGTTTCTTGGGGTAAGGCTGTATTGCTACATATTTCCCTCTAGAACTGCTTTTGCTGCATCCCAAGTATTGTGGACCATTGTGTTTTCATTTTCTTTTGTCTCTGTGTACTTTTTGATTTCTTTTTTGATTGCTTCATTGATTCAGTGGTTGTTTAGTATCATTTGTTTAGCCTCCACATGTTTGTGTTTTTTTCCAGTTTTTTTCTTGTGACTTATTTTTAGTTTTTTACCATTGTAATCAGAAAAGATGCATGGTAGATTTCAGTATTCTTAAATCTATTGAGGCTTGTTTTGTGACCTAATGTGATCTATTCTGGAGAATGTTCCATGTGTACTTGAAAAGAATGTGTATCCTGTTGTTTTTGGATGGAGTATTCTATATATGTGTTAGATCTATCTGGTTTAGTGTGTCATTCAAAGACACAGTGTTCAAAGAGACTGTTGATTTTCTGCCTGGATGATCTATCCATTGATGTAAGTGGGATGTTAAAGTCCCCTACTATTACTTATTGCCATTTTGTTGTTTGTTTTCTAGTTGTCTTTGTAGTTCTTTTCTTTTCCTTTCTTCCTTGCTCTTTCTTTGTGATTGATGGGTTTCTGTTGTGTTATGTTTGACTTTCTTTCTCTTTATTTTTTTGTGTATCTATTACAGGTTTTGTGTTTGTAGTTACCATGAGGTACACATATAACATTCTAAATAAATAGTAGTCTATATTAATTTGATGGTCATTTAAGTTCAAACACATTCTAAAGAGAAAAAGAAAAATTAAAAATAAGTTATTTAAGTTATTCTTTTTTACTTCCTCCTCCATGTTTTATGTGTATGTTGTCATATTTTACATCTTTTTACTTCATAATTTTCTTATGTCTATTTGTGGCCATTTCTTTTCTACTTAAAGAAGTCCTTTAACAATATTTGTAAAGCTGGTTTGGTGGTGATAAATTCCTTTATCTTTTGTATTTCTGGGAAACTCTTTATCTCTCTTTCAAATCTGAGTAATAGCCTTGGTGAGTAGAATATTCTTGGTTCTATGTTTTTTCCTTTCAGCACTGTGAACATATCATGCCACTCTCTTCTGGCCTGCAAAGGTTCTGCTGAAAAATCAGCTCATAGCCTTATAGTTTTCTACTTGTGGTAACTTTTGCTTCTCTCTTGCTGCTCTTAAAATTATCTTTTTATATTTAACCTTTGACATTTTAATTATTATGTATATTTGTGTGGACCTCCTTGGGTTCATCTTTTTAGGAACTCTTTGTGCTTCTTGGACATGTATTTCTATCCCTCGGTTAGGGAAGTTTTCAGCTATTATTTCTTTAAATATGTTTTCTACCCCTTTCTTTCTTCTTCTTATGGGATCCCTATAATTCAAATGTTTGTTTGCTTGATATTGTCCAAGAGATCCCTTAATCTATTCTCATTTTTAAAATTCTTTTCTCTTTTTGCTGTTCAGCTTGGGTGATTTCCATTACCCTGTCTTCCAGATCATTGATTTGTTCTCTTGCATCCTCTGTTTTGTTGGTTTCCTCTAGTGTGTTATTTATTTCAGTTACTGTATTCTTTAATTTTTTTTTGTTCTTTTTTAATGTTTTCTATCTTTTTATTGAAGGTCTCACTGAGTTCTTTACTCTTCTCTCCAGCCTGGTGAATATCTCTATGATCATTGTTTTAAATTCTTTATCAGACATATTGCTTATCTCCATTTCAATTAATTCTTTTTTTCTGATGTTTTTTCATTTCTTTTGGAGTATATACCTCTGTCTCCCCATTTTGCTTGCCTTTCTGTGTTTGTATGGATTAGGCAGAACAGCTATTCCTTCTAACTTTGAAGGAATGGTCTTGTGTATGGTCGTTCCGTATGTAGACTAGGTAGTTGGTGACTTTTGATGGCTGGCTGGAGCTGTGGCTGATGTGGGCTGGTGGTCCTGGGGCTTTCCATGTAGTGGTGCCTGTCAGTACAGCTAAAGCTGAAGTGGGTGCAGGCTCGGGTGTCCTGGGGTTCTATGTGCTGAGGGTACCCTTGCAGGACAGCTAAAGCTGAAATAGATGCAAATTGGAGTGTCCTAGGGCACTCTGTGCAAGGAGACCTTGATGGGGAAGCTGGAACTGATGTGTTGTGTGGGCTGGGAGGGCCCTGAGCTTTATATGCAGAGTGTATCCTGGCAGGTGGCTAAAACTAAAGTGTGTGTATGCCAGCAGATACTGGGGCTCTATACACAGAGACCACCTTGCCAGAATAGCTGAAGTTGAAGTGTATATAAACCAGGGTATTTCAGGACTCTCCACATAGAGGTTGCCTTGAAGGGGCAGGTGTCATTGAGGTGGGATTCAGGATGGGAGGTCTTGGGGTGCTCTGGGTAGGAGGCTCCCTGGCAGGACAGCTGAAGCTGAAGTGGTTGTAAGCTGGGTTGTCCTGGGGTTCTCCACAGGGAGAACAGCTGGTGGAACAGCTGAAGCTGAATTGGATGCAAGCTGTGGTGTCCCAAGGTGTTCAGTACAGGGGGTTCCCTGGTTGGATGACTAGAGCCTAGGTTAGTGCTCATGGGAGTGTTCTGGAATGTTCCACACAGGTGGTGCCCTGCTGTTGTGTCTGAAACCGATGTAGGCATGGGTTTGGGGTTCTTGGTGTGCTCTACACAGGGGGCACCCTGGCAGGGTGGCTGGATCTGAAGTAGGGAGCCAAGAGGTTCTGGAGCATTTTGCACTGTAGGTGCCCTATCAAGCTGTCTGAAGCCAAAGTAGTGTGGTCCTGGAGTGTTCTGGGGTGCTTTGCACCTATGTCACCTTGGCATGAAGGCTGGGCTGTAGTGAGCACTGACTAGGGGTATCCTGGTATGCACCACCCTCTGGTGCCCTTGGTGTGGTGGCTGGGGCTGGTATGGGTTATGGGCCCAGGGCTCACTGCGGCAGCAGGCCAAATAAAGCACCCAGAATATAGATTGTTCTCTGCTTTCAAGGTCAAGGGGGAGTGTAGACAATGTCTGTCAGCCCCTACCACCCTGAGAGTGTTCCAACAGCTCCCCTTACTGTTTGGTGGGATTCTAGCGCTCTTTTATATGCTAGTTGCTCTTTTAAACTGTGGCTTTTTGAAGAAAAAAAGGAAAAGAAGAAAGAAAAAAATGAAAACAGAAAAGAAGGAAAAAAAAGAAAGGAAAAAGAAGAAGAGAGGAAAAACAGGAAGAAAGAAGAGAAAAGAAAAAAACTCTAAGGCTTATTTTCTGTGCCTTAGAGTGACTAGGGCAGGTATGGGCCTTGGGAACCTTGGGCTTGCTAAGACAGCAAGCTGGTTATAGGGACCCAGCCCTGCTCCCATCTGTGCTTTTAAGGTATAGAGAAAACCATGTCACTTTTTTTTTTTTTAAGATTTATTTCTTTGAGAGAAAGAGAGAGAGAGAGATGGGGAGAGGGGCAGAAGGAGGGGGAGAGAGAGAATCTCAAGCAGATTCCCTGCTGAGCATGGAGCCAGATGTCGGGCTGGATCCCCTAACCCTAAAATCATGACATGAGCTGAAATTCAAGCATTGGATGCTTAACCGACTGAGCCACCCAGTGGCCCTGTCACTCTTTAATACCTCTGGCCCAAAGTACATTCTTGTAGCTCTTTGGCCCTTTTAAACCCTGTCTTTCTGTACCTCAGTGCTGCCAGGGGTGGTGTGGGTCTGTGGACCCAGGGTTTGCTGAGGCATCAAGCCAGTTATGATGTCCAAACCCTGCTCCAGTCTGGGCTTTTAAGGTGTAGGGGGAATGTAAACTGGGCTCTCCAGTCCCTCTGACCTCAGAGGGTTCTGCTGTTCTTCCTGCTACTGTTGTTTGGTGGAATTCTAGTGTTGTCTCTTTTATATGCTAGTTGCTCTTTAAACTGTGATGAGGACAGAAGAATCTGTTTCTGGTCCCTTAGTACTGTCCTTCCCCACTGTAGTTTGCAGCACTGAGGGGTGGGAGTTCCCTTTGTTACCATGTCTTTGTCTCTCTTGCTGTTCTCTTATGCCAGTCTTTCTGTCTTTTGTTGTACAGGAGCTGTTCAGCCAGCCCTCAATTCTTCTTCAGGAGGAATTGTTCTATATATAGGTGTAATTTGGTATGTTCCATCAAGGGAGTTCAGGGTCTTTCTACATTACCACCTTGGACCAGAAACAAATGTATAGAATTGTTGAATCATGTTATACACCTGAAACTAATATAACAGTGTATGGTAATTATACTTTAATTAAAAAAAAAAAGATCTTTCCTAATTCCATATATGAAAAAAATAAAGGTCATTCATTTAGCACATAGTTATTAAGCACTGAATTTATTAATTGAAACAATTAATTCTGTATTTAGTTATTGAGAGCCAACTATGTGCCAAGCACTGACCTACTAGAGGGAATTAGGAGAGGATTAACAATCCTGTAATTGGTTAATTCTTTCTAAGTATTTACTGTGTGATTGCCAGGTGTATAGCCCCCTAACTTGCAATTTTTAAGGTAACTTGCAATTTTTAAAGATAAACTAAAAGTGTGTATGAGTAAGTGAATATGAAACAAGCCAGGTGGGAGTCTTTCCTGGTGGAGAAACTACCTTCTGAACTCTAAAACACTTCAGTCTACAGGTGGGCCATGAGAATTCCCTTAAGAAGACTATGTAGACTTTTAGCTTTGCTTAAATTATGAAGAAAGAATTAGATAAGAAAAAATTAACCTGTATACAAGATTGTGAGGGAATGTTTAAAACTACTCAAGGCATTTTTGTGTGTCCTTTTATTATTATTTTTTACTGTGTGAAAATATACATAACATAAAAATTATCATTTTAACCATTTTCAGTGTACAGTTCAGTAGCATTAAGTACATTGTCATTGTTGACCATTCATGACCATCATGACCATCCTCCATCTCTAGAACTTTTTCATCTTCCCAAATAAATTTCATATTCATTAAACAAAATCTTCTCATTCCTCCCTTTCTCCAACCCCTGGCAATTATCATGCTACTTTTTGTTTTTATGAATTTGGCTATCTTCATGCTATAGGCTGAAATTTTTGTCACCCCAAAGTTCATATATTGAAACCTAGTCCCCAGTGTGATGGTATTGGGAAGTAGGGCCTTTGGGAGGTGAATTAGATCAAGAAGGTGGAGCCCTCATGAGTGGGATTAGTGCCCTTATAAAAGAGACCCCAGAGAAGGAGCCCTGTGAAGACATGGTAAAAAAACAGCTGTCCATGAACCAGGAAGTGGGATCTCATCAGCTACCAGATCTGCTAGTATGTTGATCTTGGATTTTCCAGCTTTCACAGCTGTGAAAAATAAACATTTGTTTTTTATAGTCTATGGTATTTTAAAAAAAAATTTATTATGTTAGTCACCATACAGTACATCATTAGTTTTTTTTAAGATTTTATTTATTTATTTTAGAGAGAGAGAATGAGAGAGAGCACATGAGAGGGGAGAGGGTCAGAGGGAGAAGCAGACTCCCTGCCGAGCAGGGAGCCTGATGCGGGACTCGATCCAGGGACTCCAGGATCATGACCTGAGCCGAAGGCAGTCGCTTAACTAACTGAGTCACCCAGGCACCCCATCATTAGTTTTTGATGTAGTGTTCCATGATTCATTATTTGCATATAACACCCAGTGCTCATTACAACACATGCCCTCCTTAATACCCATCACTGGGCTACCTCATCCCCCTGCCCCCTCCCCTCTGAAACCCTCAGATTGTTTCCCAGAGTCCATAGTCTCTCATGGTTCATCTCCCCCTCTGATTTCCCCCCGTTCAGTTTTCCCTTCCTTCCCCTAATGTCCTCCATGCCATTCCTTGTGTTCCACATATGAGTGAAACCATATGATAATTGTCTTTCTCTGCTTGACTTATTTCACTTAGCATAATCTCCTCCAGTTCCATCCATGTCGATGCAAATAGTGGGTATTCATCCTTTCTGATGGCTGAGTAATATTCCATTGTATATATGGACCACATCTTCTTAATCCATTCATCTGTTGAAGGGCATCTCGGCTCCTTCTACAGTTTGGCTATTGTGGACATTGCTGCTATGAACACTGGGGTGCATGTGCCTCTTCTTTTCACTATATCTGTATCTTTGGGGTAATATGGTATTTTGTTATAGTAGCCTGAACTGACTAAGATATCTAGGCACTTCATATAAATGGTATCATACAATATATGTCTTTTTGTGACTGGCTTATTTCACTTAGCATAATGTCTTCAAGGTTCATTCATGTTGTAGCATGTGTTAGAATTTCCTTTCTTTTTAGGGCTGGATAACATTTCATTGTATGTATATACATTTTATTTATGCATTTGACATTTAGTTGCTTCTACCTTTTGGCTATTGTGAATAATATTGATGTGAACATGGGTGTTCAAATACCTGTTTGGGGCCCTGCTTTCTGTTCTTTTGGGTAAATACCCAGAAGTGGAATTGCTGGATTGTATTGTAATTCTGTGTTTAATTTTTTGCGTAACCACCATACCGTTTTTCATAGCGTCTGTGTCATTTTACTTTCCCATCAGCAATGCACAAGGATTCTAACTTCTCCTTGCCAACATTTGTTATTATTTTTATTTATTTATTTATTTATTTATTTATTTATTTATTTTGCATTTTCTTTTTTTTAAATTAATATATAATGTATTATTTGTTTCAGGGGTACAGGTCTGTGATTCATCAGTCTTACACAATTCACAGCGCTCACCATAGTACATACCCTCCCCAGTGTCCATCACCCAGCCACCCCATCCCTTCCACCTCCCTCCCCTCCAGCAACCCTCAGTTTGTTTCCTGAGATTAAGAGTCTCTTATGATTTGTCTCCCTCTCTGGTTTTGTCTTGCATTTTTCCCTCCCTTCCCCTATGGTCCTGTGTCTTGTTTCTCAAATTCCTCATATCAGTGAGATCATATGATACTTATCTTTCTGATTGACTTATTTCGCTTAGTTTAATACCCTCTAGTTCCATCCACGTTGTTGCAAATGGCAAGATTTCATTTTTTGATGGCTGCATATTCCTGTGTGTGCGTGTGTGTGTGTGTGTGTGTATACACACACCACATCTTCTTTATCCATTCATCTGTTCTGCAAAGAAGACATCCAAATGGCCAACAGACACATGAAAAAGTGCTCAACATTACTCTCCATCAGGGATATATTTTTTGTTATTTTTGATAATAGCCATTTTAATGTGTGTACAGTGGTGTCTTATTTTGGTTTTGATTTGTATTTTCCAAATGATTAGTGATATTGAACATCTTTTCATCTGCTTATTGGCCATTTGTATATTTTTTTTGCAGAAACTCTATTCAAGTCCTTTTTTCACTTTTAAATCAGGTTGTTTGGTTTTTTATTATTGAGTTATAGAAGTGTTTTATTTATTCTAGATATGAATCCCTTATCAGATATGATTTAAAAATATTTTCTCCCATTCTGTGGGTTGCCATTTCATTTGCACATCTTTCAAGCATCTTTAATATGGCTTAGAAGCATGTATTTACATGGAAGTATCCAACATTCATTGAGGCACAGAGGCAGAAAAGAAGCTTTGCCTTGCACATTCTCATAATCAAGTTGGGAGAGGAGACTAACAAACGTAATTAGAAAACAGTGTAATAGGGA
Organism: Mirounga leonina; assembly: GCF_011800145.1. Taxonomy (NCBI): domain Eukaryota; kingdom Metazoa; phylum Chordata; class Mammalia; order Carnivora; family Phocidae; genus Mirounga; species Mirounga leonina. The sequence goes on from NW_023270268.1 coordinate 52,361,925, forward strand.
ACACCAAGGGCTAAAAGAGCACAAAGAACAATGATGCATTAAGTGTGAAGTGTTTATATCTATTCACTAAAGATGTTCCCGGAAAAACCTCCACTAGATTTCTCATTCAGGGTATCAACAAATGCCTGTATATGGATGACCTGTTAGGAAGGTGAGAACCCAGTTTCCATTTCTAGACTGAACATCTTTCCCTGATGTCTTGCAGGTATGTCATAATCTTGTTCTGGCCAGTCTGTATATTTAAAAATAAAATGTGTGAATTTTATTTTATCAAAAAGTGTAATAATTCATCGAATTCTGATTGAATTTATTTTCTTTCTTTTTTTTTTTTTAAAGATTTTATTTACTTATTTGACAGAGGGAGAGACAGTGAGAGAGGGAACACAAGCAGGGGGAGTGGGAGAGGGAGAAGCAGGCTTCCTGCGGAGGCTTGATTCCAGGACCCCGGGATCATGACCTGAGCCGAAGGCAGAAGGCAGACGCTTAACGACTGAGTCACCCAGGCGCCCCTGATTAAATTTATTTTTTTTAAAAAAATCACTGAACTTTCACTTGCAAGGTCATTTTTGTACTTAGATGATGCTTAGATAATACAGAATAAAGAAAGAAGTAATTTTGAGTTCATTATGTCACTGTCATATTTTTAAAGTTTGATTGAATATGAAACATTATTCATACATGATATTTAGAATTTCAGCAAAAAGGTTAGTATGAATTACCTACAATTTCGAGTGATCGGTTTTAATATTCTAGGAAGATTTTGATATCGAGTAAATATTTCACTATTTTAAAAGCTGGCAAGAGCTGTTGATTGTACAGAAAACAATATATGTTCTCCATCATTCTGAAGCTAGACTAAATTTTTAATCTTATCTTTAATTTATTTTAGTCATTGAACATTCATTTTGCTCATCCACTTAATAATTGATTTTGGATAGCATTATTCTTCCAAGGAGACCAAAACAGAGCAGGTAAGTCAGATTTTTCCAGTGCATAAGTGCTTTCCTATGAATATATTAGATGTTCGGAATCTATACAAATACCTTCTGTAAGGCTGCTTAGTATTCATAGATGATGATAAAAATGATGACTAACAGTTATGTTTTGTATAGTTTATAAAGCACTTTTGCATATATTATCTCATTTTATCCTCATAGAAGATTTGTGAAATGGGTGTTATTGTCATCATTTCTACATTATAAATGAGGAAATAAACACAGGGAGAGTTTAAGGAACTTGCTCAAGGTTACTGGGCAAGAGCTTGGCTCTAACCTAAGCCTGCTAACTAGAGATTGTGTTCCCTTTCCATCAACTGCCATATCTCCTCTCATCTCTTTTGGTACATGAGTTTACTTTTCTTCAAAGTTTTCTGGAGCCATTACTGATCTGAACAAAATCACTTGTGAGAGCCTTCAAAGGTGTCTCACATGAAGAAGTTGAGCCATGTGATTGACAGGACAAATTTGCTTATTATTGTAGAAGGAATGAATTCTTAATCTGTCAGACGAATTACTTAGTTTTGAGTTTGTAGTCCCATGTTGCCAAATGTTTTCAATGGGAAAGCTCAATAAATCAGGATAATATATTCCTTTATTTTCTCATTCAATTCAAGATTTTCTTACACCATCATCTTTCTTATGAAGGCTGCTTCTAAATTCCCAGAGACTTCCCAGAGACTTTTCAGGGTCGGGCATCTAGGGCAAGTGAGGGAAGCATTAGGTAGGTGGGTTTCGTTTGTCCAGGCTGGCATCTGCTGAACAGTGTATTGGCCCATCTGGTCCCTGAACATCATCTCTTTCTGCCAGCATCTGCTGAGATGTCTGAGCTCCCAGCTGGCTTCTGGTAATCAGCCTCCTTTGGCATCTGCTGTGGTGTCCTTGTTCTTACTATAAGGCTCTTCAGATCTGCTTGCCTTCGATGCCATACCTTCCTGGCTCTTGGCCACAAGGGGCACAGATCTCTAACTTCAGTTTTGCTCAGAAACTATGAACCCCTGGGTGCTCTCTGTAGACGTTGCTATGCTACTGTTCACCAGCCATGCAGTGCATGGGAGCTTCCAGGGCAGCTGGAAAAGGTGTTGCCTTACCTATTATTTCCTCCCCTCTCTCCACTATAGGCTGTGTCTGGGGGTGGGCAGTGTGCAAGGGTTTTTCTAAAGAACACTCACCACTGGCCATCTGTCTTGCTTCCCCAAGACTCTCTATTCAATTCTCCAGTCCAAGGATTTAATTTTTAATATATGATTTCCTTGAATATTTGACTCAATTTAATTGTTTCTTAAGTATTAATTACTAATTACTTATTTACTAAATTACTAATGGATAATTTTCTTTTATCCCCATGCCCTATTCCTTCTTTCTCCTCCTTATATATGGACAACCATTTCAACCTATTTAATGTATAAATTTTTGTTTGTATATCTTCTTAAAAATGCAGTTGTTTTAAGTGCATTCACTTAATTTACATGAATTACTGTTCTTTGTATAATAATACATAGTAATAACAATAACATTATAATTAATATTATTAAGATATTACCCTTTATCTATTTTGTCCTCATAGTAGGTAGGTACTGATCGGGAATTGGTACAAGAAGCAGACTGTTTCAATTCTTTTGTGAACATTGGAAAAGTTTTTGCTTATTTGGATAATTGACTCATCTTTAAACAGATGTTGAGGGCTTTGCATTAGCTGGACAATGGTGGAAAAACAAATGCACCCAACTTTCAGCAGTTTCTAGTCGTGAGAGTCATGTTGAACCTCTGAGAAAAGCTTCATGGCCTGCCTCAAATCTCATTTCCAGAGGTGAAAGAGAAGACAGGAAAGTGTTAGTTAGGTTGAGATGAGATGCATCACTGCAGTATCTGCAGAACTCTCACTGCAGAGCCCCTGTGAGTTAGTTGGTATCAGAGCTGCTGCTACTGCCAGGTAAGGAAACCAGCTAGTCCTGGAGTGACTTAATCCTGGCTTATGTGAAAGAAAAATATTCCAGGAATCAGCAAGAAATTAAAAAGGCATATTGTAGATCAAAATTTTTCATCACACTCAAGCTTTATTAATACTAAGCTCCGAACTTGAAATCCTTGCACTTCTGGGTTGAGTGTATTCTCTTTCTGCTGCTGTGAATGACACTCCAAGGCCAGAAGTGAGTGTGGGGCTATTTAAGTGTTATGATGATTAACCATTTTAGCCTAATTTTCTCTCTGCCAATACCATGGGGGTCAACATATGGCTTTTCTGTCTCTGTTAACGTTAACCTTCAGCACAAGGATGGCTAGGCCAGAGGGCCAGAGAGGAAAAATGCCTTTAAAATCCAAACATGTACATACTCACAGCCTCATAAGACAGAGAGATGGGATTGGAAGAGTGTCCATATGGGATCGGGTAATGAAGAGGTGGCGAAGAGAGGCAAGAATTGCTATTGCTTCATCTGAAGCCAGTCTAGCTTCAGTCCTCATATCTTGGAAGAAATGTTTTTTTCATTCTTTCTTATCCTTGCTTCCTGGGTACTCCCATGCCACCTGACCCTCTGTGCCCCTCCCAGAATTTTGTGTGCCTAAATTCAGAAAGCATTCAAAAACATGTGTAGACCATGCCTAATAAAAAATCGTATTATTCCTTCTCTCCTTCTAGGAGGTTTTACATTGTTATCTTAGGAAATGGGGATACAGAGGGCTTGGTCGGTGGTGATTTGATTTGCATAAAACTCAATCACTTAGACATTTCTGAGATAGTATGCTCTGGTAAAAAAATATAGTCTGGTTGGGAGTGCAGGGTGGTTCCTGTAATATGTTTCTGAATTTCTTTAGAAATTCAATTGCAAGGCCATCTGGTTCAGGGGTTTATGTCCTTGTCTTGAGATAATTGCATTATCTATACATCAGCAGTGATATCCTCCTTAGCTAACTGAGTCATCTCACAATTTCTGAAAATATTTTGATTTGATCTTTACTTTTGATTAAAAGACTAGAGCAATGGAACCCTATAAAAGGATGTTCACAAAAAAGATTGAATATAGTGTTTTTTGTTTTTTTTTTTGCTTAACTTTTTAAAGTAGAGCTCAGGTGGGATTTCTTTTGTTTTTGTTGTTTCTTCCCTTCCCCAGTTAAATCCTGTAGAAAATTTTATTAGAACATAGCAGAAATGCGAACTGGTAAATATTGACTATAAATAAGATGCTAATTAAAGAAATTATGGATGAGGGATGCCTGGGTGGCTCAGTCGGGTAAGCGTCTGCCTTCAGCTCAGGTCATGAGCCCAGGGTCCCAGGGTCCTGGGATCGAGTCCCACATTGGGCTCCTTGCTCAGTGGGAAGCCTGCTTCTCCCTCTGCCTCTGCTGCTCCCCCTGCTTGTGCTCTCTCTCTCTCACAAATAAATAAAATAAAATAAATTCTAGATGAATGTAGTGATAGGAAAAGGCTAGAAGAACGTAAGGGGGTTTGCAGCTCAGGCATTCAATGAATTGTGACTAAAAGAAAGACTATGTATGCATGTATGCTGGGGTAACAGAATGAATCACAGTGGACAGACCTGGATAAAGGAGAAAAAGTAACAGACATAGGTGAATGAGGAAAAGACCATTAGGGAGCGGAGTGAAAATGAGGAGAGGTTAATATGAGAAGCTTGAGCCTAAAACATAAGGGAAAAACACCTTCAGATTATAATATAATGAAAATTTCAATTCAGTGTTTGTAATTAAAAACATTAATGTAACAAAAAGGGATGAAAAAGGAATGAATTTGAGAAGGAAATCAACTAGAATAAGTCATCATAGTGATAGGCCTAGTTATTATTTATTTTTTATTGGAAACATTGCTATGGGCCTAGTTGATGTGAAAACCAGTAACCCAGAGTCTAATGCCATTGTATCCAATTAGCAGTTTTTTAGTCATCTTAAAGAAAGAAAACCTGAAGTGCAAATGAACATGATCCAGAATAGGCTGGAACTATGAACTGAATTGGAAACCGAGAAATCTGAACGGTTGAAATGAAAAAGCGGGTTCCTCATCTGTTTTTCTCAAGAAGTTTCAAATTTGTCATGAGAAATGTGGGTAGTGTTTGGATAAGTTGTTTTTGTAATGTTTTTGAGTTCTGTTCTCCCACAGTTTCAGAGTTTTATTTCTCCTCCTCCGCTACCCATCCATTTTGACTTTTAAGTTTTGCAAATGTTTTCCATAAATATAAAATTTTTAGCAATTCCTTTTCTAGGATTTTATGTTACTGACAAACTAGCACATGTAGGCAAACATGTTTGTCTAACCTTGCAGCATTATCTGTAATAGGAAAAGAAAGAAACATGTAAATGTCCATCCATCTGAGTAAAAGGGTAATATTTAGAAAATTATTACTGTTTTTCTCTTTCTTCTTTTTGAACCCATGAGCATCTGCAGTTAGTTTGAGAAGCTCATCAGCCTGGGAAGGGAGAATAATCAGTTTCTGACATGCAAAGTAGGATCGTACAGCAAGGTGATAGCCTGGAAAGTCAGGCAATTGTCTGAAGAGGATTTTGCAAATATCACTATTTCTCTCCTTTGACATAGGAAGCAACCAGAGATGATCCTCCTGCCTATGACAGCAAAGTGATAGGGCTTTTCCCCGTATCTTTAATGGTAGAGGAGCAAGGGAAATCAGAGAAAAGCCTGACCATTTTCTACCCTGGGAGATTTAGGGAAGAAGAGAGAGGGGAAGGAAGTCAGTGGAATAAAAGATACGTATTCCAGTGTTCCCCCTTCCTGATTTTTGCAGATGGGGAGTGGAACATTCTGTAAGGGAGTTTAACGCTGAGGTGAAAGGGTGCTCTGCTTCTGCATCCCAGGTAGGATCTAGAGAGACCTCCTGTGGGCCATGCCCTCATGCACCTGTGTGAGGCCACATTACTTTGATAGCACATCTTCAGATTCTACATGGTTCCAGCAAACAGGGCCAAAAGAATTGAAGTTTTGTTTTGTTTTTTAAAGAATCCTTTAGTGAAAGCAAACAGGGTTTGGTGCTGTTATTCTTATCTAAAAGCATTGTGCCCTGTGGCAATGAAGCTGAACTTGGGTAACTGAGCACTGATGTGAAATTTCAGAAAGAAACAGCAACTCTCCAATCCTTCTTAGTGACTGCCAAGGCCTTTTACTTATAATTAAAAGGATTATCAAAGAGATATAAATAAAGTACCTTCCTTTATCATTTGGGATGAGGTGGGGTGGGGTGTACAGTAGTGATTCCAAAACATTTGGACTGTTAATCCTTTTCTCAGCTTTGGTTTGTCCTGAAGACAGCTGCCCTTAGCTAGCACTCCTCCCCACTCCAGCAGGCTGCACTGACATTGTTCTATGTCAGGGGAATGAAGATAAGTCACCACTTAGAACATTCCAGCTATTTAGAGCATCACCATTCTGAGTAACTAAAAGGTTTACACTTAGAAATAAATGGTGGTTTATCTTCGTTTTTTTCTGCTGTGGGATGGTACCGGCACGCAGGCCCAACAGCAGCTGCTCTCCAAATGCATGTACCCAGGAGTCTTTGAGAGCTGGGCTCAGTGCCCAAAAAAGTACAAGCATGAAAAATGAAAATACACACTGAAGAACGTTGGGCAGAAAACAACCCTGGCTTGGAATTAATGAGCCCCAGAAAATCCCTTTCTTAACAGAAAAAATTCATGTCTACTGTGTCTAGAGGTCAATTTTGTTTTAAAATAAAATTCTGATTCATTTTAAGGAGGGCTTAGAGATATTTATGAAATGCATGATACTTCTCAGTCTGGTGGCAAATTCTGATTCCTTATTCCTTCTCTTTTTTTCTTATTTTTAATCAAGTTCTGGAAATAGAGGAAAAGCACCTCTCTCTCCTTTCACCCTGAGTTAAAATAGAAGTTTAAATGTATATACATACATATATATATGTAAAACATATATATATGTTTTGAAGTAAGCACTTCATTGACAAATAGATGGAGATTCTTTTGCAGATTTCCCATTATCTAGTTCTGTGACCTTGAGCAAGCCACTTAATCTCTATGGCCTTCAGTTGCCTCACCTGAGAAGTGGGCATGGGTTTCGATGAATTTACTCCAAGGTTCCTTCTAGCCCTAAGAACCTCTGGATCTGGGCACATGCCCCGCATCCCCTTTCTATGACCTTCTCCACCCTCTGAGGTGTCATCTTATCTTTCCAGACATTCAGTAATCTTAGGCTTGGAGCCTTGCCCAGACTCCTACCTTTCTACTTCCATAGTTTTTTATGTTCCCTGTCCCCTCCTTTCCCACCTGATCTCTGAAGAAGCCAGAAAGCATCGTAGTGTGCAAGACTCCTGATAGCATTAACACAGAACTATTTCACTTTCCTCCATTGCAGATTTTGCCATGGTCACCAGCTATAATCCTCAGTTTTTGTGGCTATGTACTTGATTAATGCCTCCTTCCTTCATAGATAGTAAGCCTCATGTGGGCAGACAGCATGTGTCTTTAGCTTGCCCTGGCCCTGCATCCCTAGTGCCCAGCACAGTGTCTGGTACACAGTTGTTTTCCAGTATATATTTGTTTGAATAAATGAATGGGTCCTGTTCAGGCAGCACATCTTAAATCACATTTAGCAGGCAGCATAAGGGTGGACCTTATTGGAATCCTTGTTTGTTTATATAGGTCAATCCTGAACTGCTGTCTAAAGTAGCTACCAGCTTCTCTCCCTCCCATCCACCTCCATCAGCCTACCCTCCATCAACCTACCCAACCCACCAATGGACTTTTCCCCATTCTTTTATCCTACCTTATTTCATTTCCATCACTTAATACTACCTGAATTTATTTATTCCTGGCTTTATTATCTGTCTCTTCTACTATAATATAAGATTTGTAAGGGCCAGGAACCGTCTTCACCTTATTCAAGGTTGTATCTTTAACATCTTAAGAATAGCACCAGCACATAGTAGGCTTTTAAAAAATTTAATTTTTTTTTTTTTTTTTTTTGCTAAATGAATGAAAAATAACTTACTGTTTGTAGCTCATTCAAATGACATGGGCAGATTAGTTCACTATCCATTAGAAACCTCTGCCTTGCAGTGTCCCTGGCTGTTACCAGGTACTGTTCTTCTCCCTGCTGTCAAGAGCATATTGGCTTGTCATATTATTGCCATGTCCCCTACAAGGCCCAGAGCAGAAGCCATGTTCTTGCATGACAGTTCAGAATAGAGCATCTTAACTTGCTTTACCCTCTTTGCCTTTATTTTAAATTTTCCACAACTCTGAAAAGAAAGAGAACAAGAGTATACTAACTTGTGTACAAGAGTGTACTAACTTGAACAGAGTGTACTAACTCCTCAATCTAATAATGTTTCCTTCACTAGGCAGGCAGGCATGCATGGTACCCAGGTCTCTCTGGTGAATGAGAAACATCTGCTCTAACTAAGCCTGATGTCTTGCAAAACACTCAAGGCTTCTAGTGGGCTTTTAGCACAGTACCCAGGGTACCTTCCCTGCCTGCTGTTACTGCTGCCTATTTGGTGGTTGCTTTTTTCTTTCTTTGTGCCTTTGGGTGTGTTTTTTGTTGTTATCTACAGAACCTCTGAGCTTTATTGTAAAAGCCAAAAGAGGAATTGGAATAACAGATGTTTTTGTTTTGCTGTATAGAGGAGAATTAATGACTTCCTTGTTCAATAAAGGTCATTTTCATACTGTTAAATATCTTGCTTAATTATGTTTAAAATCAAAAGTGTATGTGTTGAGAGGAGGGCAGAGGCACTGGGGATGGGGCAGGGCCAGTGGAACATTTGAAATCTTTTCTAAAGGAAAGACTTCCTGGCTTCTAAAGATATCATAAACACATTTCTTCATGCTTCTTATAAATTCTCATGTTTGTCTGTGTAGCAGGCACAAATGAATTTAAATTTAGCCCAAAGTGGCTAAGTAGTTGACCCATGCTGCTCCCTAAAGTTGGAAAAAAAGTCCTAAATGTTGGGCAAATAAGAGAATAGATTAGGAAAAAGAAAATGCTTATGTTGTAAACTGTTTCTCTACAAATTCTCTGATGAGTTTGATAGAATTAGAAGTCATGTAGCACTGACTGCTTTTCTTATTATGTTGGCTGTAGTGCTGGCTTTCTAGAGTTAAAGGAAGCTTTAGTTTGGAAAAACATTCCATTTATAAAGTACAGTTAATTTTTATGAATGCTTAACTTTTTAAAAAGTGGGTTATTTTTCTTAACAATAAAGTGAATATTGGAAACAGTTTCTCACTAATTTGATGTGGATTTCATGAAAAAGGCATTGTTTCTGTATACAATGTACTAACTCCTTAAAGAAAAAAAAATCTATTGTTTACATGTTTGCTCACTTGTGCTGTATTGGAATAATACCATATAAATTATTCCTACCAAAGATGTGCTGTTTTATATGACTTCATTGTTAACCTTCTCCTTCAGATTTCTTCTATAGCTAGTTTAGCAAAACTGCATTTAAATCAGTCCCCAATTTTTGCTTTTAATAGACACACTAGTCTTCCTACATGGTAAGATTTCATAAATGGCTTCTTATTCTTTTCTTGGGAGATAGCTATTATATATCACTCAGTGCATTTCTGGCCTTACCTTAGGGAATTTGCAGGGGTTGTCATTGCTTTGGCTTCAGCTGAAACACAAGATGTTTTAAATTAGATCTTGTATTTGTGTTCAGGATTGATAAAACTCTTCTTGTACATTTTAACAAGAGTTCTGTAAAGGTTATGTTGGCTAAGCTAATTTGAATAACCAAGTATTACTTTAATATTTAGTTATTTGAAGGTTGCATTATCCCCACTCCCAGTAAGGAGACTACTGGCAGGATTATTTACATATTGGCATTGGGGCATAAAAGCTATGGGAAGCCATGAGTTGGTTATTATCCTGCTAGGTGAGAAGCTATGGTAGATTTTTAAACATTACACAGTGTAATTCATGTTTATATTAGAAATACAGATAATACAAATTAATAAAAATGAGAAAAAAGATCATTCATAATCGTTCCATCCAGAAATAACTACTGTTAAAATTTTGTGTATATGCTTTTTATGCTTTTTAAAAATGTTTGTCTTTTTTTTAAAACACAAAAATGGAATCCTCTGATTAGTTAGTAAAGGGTGCTCAATTAAAAATATCTATCCTTTATCTATTACTTAATAAATAACCCTTGCCTTGTGCCACATAACACATAGTGTTTACAAAGAGAAAATAATGTGGACACCACCCTAAGTCACTAGCTCCCCAAGTGACTGGTTTGAGATGGATTAGAAGAGCACATGGAAGCCCCACAGGGCCTTCAGAAAAGAGCAATATCACGTGAAAGCTGCCTCAGTGAAGCCTTTAGTTCAAATGAAAACAAAAAATCCCAATTATGCATGTTCAGTTAGTCACAAAACAGAACTGGAACATTTGCATGAAGACTCATACACAAAGTGGGGGAATAGACATTACATCTTGCCATTTGTCAGGAACTAGAAAGGGTCTGATATTTGATCCTATTTGCAAGCTAATAAGTTAGCCTACTGCAGCTTCATGGATGTTGCCAGAAGACACAGGTTGCCCAGATCAGAAGCAAAGGACTTTATGACTCATGGCACAACGAGAGAAGCATGAGCTTCATGTTCATGTCAGTTTCCCTTGTCCCTGCAGTCTCATGACATGACACAGAGAGGCCCAGGTGGGTGTCACCTATAAATATCAGGCACCTTTTTTGGTTTGTACACAGTGGTGTCTCATAAAATTATGCTTCAGTCCCTTTCTCTATACATCTTCACACACATGTTCCCTCCTAGTAGTATTATCCCTACCCTAATAAAATTTTCTGCATTAGTAGAGTTTTCCCTAAAAAAATGTTTTAAAATGCAGTTGCTACTTTTCAAAACAGCCACCAGTTTTGAAGGACAGCTTACCTAAACATCAGTGAAGGCAAACAAAACTGGGCAAGTTCTTTCCCTGTTAAAAAAGAATGTGCTATGTATCTGGGCCTCCTGCTGAGTTTAGGGGCCTATTTCAGGCCTCACTTGGGGGGAGAATCAGTGATTAGGTTACTACTTAACAGGATACCAGATCATTAAGTCTCAGAGGAGACCTGGGTATTTTACATTTTAGGCTAACTGCTCCTTTTACGACTTCAGATGACATCTAATTTGGAGAATAAACACCTTTGTAATTAGCTTAGAGACATGGAAAGGTATTTGAGGTTTGCACCTTTGTTATCAGGATTGGCTCTGCCAGCCACAATAAGTTTTAAAACCCTGAAGGTAAAGCCGGTATATATTTAGAAAACTCCATTTAGGGCATCCAGTAATTAGGATTAATTTCTATCTTGGTATTCAATTAATATAATTAATATGGTATATTGTGACTTGGTCTGAGGATATGAATTGAAGTGTTTCTCATTTCACAATATGAATTTGGGGGTTGAGGTGGGTTTGGGTACGGCTTGGGATGTATGATTTTAGGCCTGGGGATATCCATGAGTTTAAAGGGATTCCACTTGCCTCGTTGGTGAGGGAATCTTTAAGCTCCAGTCCTAACCTTATTTCTCAACCTTATTGTTCATTATTTCCAATGGAAGGATTTGCTTAGCCAGGTTGACTTCTCTCTGGCAACAGAGAGTTAGTCAGTCATTCCCACCTTGACAGCTTTGCCTGTAACTTCTTGTTCTCCTTCAGGGAGGTAATTCCTAATAAACCCCAGTGAAGTCCTGATACTTCATAAACCTTTCTCTATTCATGCTCCCTCCTCTTAGATCCAAAAGCATCTGCTGTCTTTACTACTTTATTCACTCATTCATTCATTCCACAAATATTTTGAATCTTCTGTATCCAGGGAACAAGACAGATGCTAGTTTTATTTCTGTTCTTATATTCTAGTGGGAAAGATGGACTCTAAAAAAATAATTACACAATTAATTATTTAATTATTATTGCCATAACTCTGAAAAGGAAAAAAACTGGACATAAGAAGATCCTACTCATTTGGCTTGTTTGATACTAACTTTAGGGAAAGAAGATAGGCACTAGGCACATATTATCTCATTCCAACCCTCCAACAGCCTTATGCATGAGATAATGTTACCATTTTTCAGAAGAGGAGCCAGGGGCTAGCCAAAGTAAAGGAATGTCATCTTGCTAATAAGTAGTGGAAATGAAATTCAACGATTGCCTTTCAGAGCCTATGTACCTATTTGTTATTCTTGTAGGTGAGATTCTTAACTCCCTCAGTTAGAGTGTATGAAGTTTGAAGATAGGAACTTCACCTTGTATCTTGCTTAACATGCTGCCTTACTAATAAGATCTCAGTGGCCAATTGGCTACCTGACTAAATTAAATTATTAAATGAAATAATAGTTGTATGGTAGCTTGAGGGATATAGGGGCCAATCTAGGAAAAAGATATGACCACAGAAGGAATTTAGGGGCTGATCTAGGAAAAGATAGGACACAAGCTTTATTGGTGCTTGGACAGTGTTGCAGGAGAAGGAAAGTCCTCATATCCAGAGGTTTATGGTGAGAGGAGGAGGGCATCTAGAAGGGGAGGAGGACAAGTGAATTCTCGGGGAGAGGGTAATTAGAAAGAGGGCTTGAACATCTATATGACGTCCGTAAGCAGCACAGTTCGGGGCATCTTTGGGTCTGAGAGCTTTTTAGACCAGAGAGCAGTTGTTTGTAGCCTAGCTACAAGGCCCTGTCCTATTACTAGGTAACATCTATTGGGTCACATTTTATGGGGTATGCAAAGCAGACAGGCTCTGAATGGCTAAAAATTTGCTCGTTTGGGCTAATTTTAAAATAATTGAAAGTGTTAAGATTTGAGTTTGGCACTGGTGGACTTTTGAGCTAATGGATCTCAGTCTGCAGGGAAGAAATAAACAACCTAGTAGCCAAAGCACAGAGACCATCTTAAGCTCATTTATATAACATAGTAAAATGTGGCCTACATATTCTCCTGAAACTCAGACTTAGGCTAATTTGGTGGATACTTTTGTGAGAGGAGTTACTCATTCCTGCTGTTGGTTGCCAACAGCACCAAAAATTGTATTTTTATAAACGTACTTACCTAAGGAAAGGCTTTGGCAGTTATGAGCTCGGCTGGTTCCTGGCCTTGCCATCTTTTATGATTATTCACTGGAGACTAAATGAAGGAGGAAGTGAAATAATTGTGGGCACTGAAGGAAACTCTTGAGGTATGAGTGGTAGAGTACTGGAAGATTTGGTTGTAAAAGATTAATCTTCAAGTTGTTATCTATTTTATTTCTTGGCTTCTGCACACTTCTCTCTGTTTCAGGACCTTTAGTAGGACAATGCACTTGGCTTTAAAACTATAACCTTCTACCCTTTCAAACTATTCTTTCTCAGTCTTCCTTCTAGAAGGTTAAGGTATTCTGGCTTTGATAACTGAGTGTTACTCCATCATGTTATTGATGTTGCATTAAGAAATCTTCCCAATCTTTATCTTGTGTTTCTTCTGAGAGACATTAGAACTCAAGAAAGACAATAGTGAAGCATTAATAGCTATCCCTCTGTGTTGAAATAGTCATTGGTTCTATAAACAAAAGCATTACCTGAGTGCTGATCATTTCAGTCTTCTTCCTCACTCCTCTAAGAATTCCTAAGGGTCCCTACCCACCCCTCAAAAAAAGTTAGATGGAAGAATTTAATTTGTATGAACTTGCTAAACTGCTGATAAACAAAGATTTCTTCATATTAAAGGCAGTGGACGTAATTGTATTGCTGAATGAAAACTACAGTGTTCATCATCTGGATGTTAGTTAATTCTTTATGTCATTAGTATTTAGAATACTCCATAGTCTTTACTTATGAGCATTTTCTAGTAAATAAAAATGGTATCTATTGGGCATCACTTAATACACTATTCATTTTGGAAATAGGACTAGACTAGTTCCTTGGAAAGGATTTGAGATGATGTGGTATGGCTTAGCCATGTGGCTTGAGTAGGCAAAGAGGTCTTTTCTCTCAAATTCATCATCTTATACTCATTAATTATGTTTCATTTTCTTCCTGTTCAGCCCAAAACTTTCTCTTCATTTTCCTTCTCCTCCCTTTCTCTCCTTTTCATATTAACTTCCTTCCTCCTAGTCATCTTCTGTGCTGAAATTCACATACCTAATCTCAAAGTTAGTGGTTCAACATCTAAAAGAAGAGAATGTCAGTCCTTATCCTTTTTTTTTTTCCTAAGATTTTATTTATTTATTTTTTGGCAGAGAGAGACAGTGAGAGAGGGAGCACAAGCAGGGGGAATGGGAGAGGGAGGAGCAGGCTTCCTGCTGAGCAGGGAGCCCAAGACCCTGGGATCATGACCTGAGCCGAAGGCAGGTGCTTAACGACAGAGCCACCCAGGCGCCCCAGTCCTTATCCTTTCAATATATTAAAGTGACAAGGGTGGTGGCTACTGGGGGATGGGAGTGAGGAATGGGAATGGAGGGCATGGGGAGGATTAAGAGCTACCTGTATTTTTCCTTTTCCAAACAAGGCCTATTGTGATAGATTATAGAAAAATCAAAATACCAGGGTTTCTTTTTCATTACATGACAAGTAGATTCTATAGACTTCTACATGGGAGCAGGGTGAGATCACCAAGGACAAGAGTGAGATTGAGAAAGGAACAAAGTATAGTAGGCTGGACCTTTAAAGACTGCCAATAACTAACTGAGATAAGTAGAGCAGAGAGAGTCATAGAAGGAAACCTCCGAGATGCAGACCAGGAAAGCATGAGGTCATGGAAACAAGGGAAGGGAGTACTAGCAGGGGTCAACAAAGGGTCAAGGGCTGCTGAGCCATCAAGCATTCTAAGCTTAGAAATGCCTTCATTCCATTAGCTACATGGAAGTCCTTGGTGATTTTGCTGAGAAAGTTCAGAGATATAATGATCAGAAGACTGATTGGAGTGTTTTGAGACAGAGACAGCTGATGTGGTCATTTACACTCATTTCTTTCATTCTAAGATCCACTTTCCCCCCCTTCCTCTCCAACACTTAGATATTTCAGGAGATATCTTATAATGGCTCTCAAAGATGCCTGCCAGCATCCAGGGGGAGTAATGGGTTTGGAAAACTTGTTAAGGCCTTGGGCATGTGTAGATACAGCCTGGGCAGAACCTTTTCAACCATTTATGACCTCAGCTGAACTCTGGAATCTGATAGCACCACAGTCTACTGATTTTTGAGTTAAATTCCTATATTTAGTTGTGGATTAAAATGTCTTTGAAAAGGATGAGAGGATGAGAGGATGTGAGGCAGCATTGAATTCAAGCATTATTAGATACCAGAAGTTGCTTATGCTGACAGTGACATTGAAGGCTGTGGAAATGGTCAAATCCCCAATTTTAGGTTGCAGATTTTCAAAGCTAGGAGTTTGGAGAGATGATTTGTGCTCTTGAACACCTATCTGTTAAACACATCTGGCTAACTTTCAAGGGAAGCTATTTAGTACTACATTAAATATACTTTTTAAAATGAAATTAAAATAACATACCTTATTCATATAATGGCACTCTTATTTTGAGCCTAAGTTTTCCCATCTAGAGATTCTGAATTACTTTTAGCCATTTTCTAACAGTTTTAGCCTCAGGAAGACATGCTAATTTTTGTAAGCTAAGCCTAAGACTTTGATTTCTTCATCACATATAAGGTTTAGCATATAGTTTTTTCATAGAGTAGTCTTTTATATACAACGATGAACTTTACAGGCTAATATTTGTTAAAGATTTTTAAAAATTTACTTTTTAATTTAGGTATAACTTACATATAGCAAAGGACACAAATCTTATATGTATAGCTGACAATTTATACATATGCATATACATGTGTAACCACACTCAGATCAAGATGTAGAACATTTTTAGCACCCCAGAAGTCTCCCTACAAAGTAATTGCTATTCTCATGTTTTACCACCATAGATTAATTGTGGCTATGTAAATTTAGGGATACTGTGGTTTCCGTTTTGCATGTAAGAAGCTTAGAAGTTGCTACTCCATCCTAACACTATATAAAAAGCTGAGCAGGCTGAAAAATAACAATTCTTGTAGGATCTGTAAGAGAAGTGAGGTCAGAGGGGCAAACTTTTGCCTTATGACTGGGGAAATGGACAGAGGAATACAAGAAATCATGGTTTATCAGAGCAGAGACTCATGAGTGGAGACTGCAGTGGGACTAGTGCTGGGGTAGAAAAACCTAAACTGTAAGGGACAAATTGTTGGACGCTCAGTGTGGACAATTCAGAGCTAAAAACCCCAGGGGACCAGATATAGGGGGCATTCACAATATTCTGAGTTTTATCTCCAGCTCCATTGGGTTCTTATTGTGAATATCAGAGAAAAATCCCTTTATGCTTCTAGCAAGGGAGGGGAAGAGGAACTATTTTGAAATATTTCAGAGCATC
Source organism: Mirounga leonina (assembly GCF_011800145.1). Classification (NCBI taxonomy): domain Eukaryota; kingdom Metazoa; phylum Chordata; class Mammalia; order Carnivora; family Phocidae; genus Mirounga; species Mirounga leonina. The sequence goes on from NW_023270268.1 coordinate 52,378,304, forward strand.
CTATTCTTTTTTTTTCTTAAAGATTTTATCTTTATTTGAGACAGACAGAGAGAGAGAGAGACAGAACACAGGCAGAGGGAGAAGCAGGCTCCTCACTGAGCAAGGAGCCCAATGTGGGACTTGATCCCAGGACCTCAGGATCATGACCCAAGCCAAAGTCAGACGCTTAACCGACTGAGCCACCCAGGTATCCCCAGAGCATCCTATTCTTAACAAGACCTGACCTTAAGAGAAACTGTTTTACTGGGGCCTAACCTTCTGGATAGTTATCAGAGCCTAAATGACCTGGGAGCAGGGAAATACTGAACTTTAGCCCATTATAGTTATCCTGTTCCACCTAAGGGGAACAAAGAAATCTGAACATTCGTGAAGTTCACAGTCCAGAGGTATAGGCTCCCTAAGAGACTGAGACCTAATCATACAGCTATAGAAAACTTCTCCCTTAACACCTCACCACCACATTACTAAAGTCTATTTATAGTGGTTCCTTTTGCCCAGTACATCTTGTCTGGCTATTAAGAAGAGAATTACAAGGCATACCAAAAGGCAAAAACACAATTTGAAGAGACAGAACAAGCATCAGAACCAGACATTGTAGGAATGTTGGGATTATCAGACCGGGAATTTAAAACAACTATGATTAATATGCTAGGGCTCTAATGGAACATATAAGAACAGACAGGCAATGTAAGCAGAGAGAAGGAAATCTTAGGAAAGAACCAAAAAGAAATGCTATAGATAAAAAACACTGTAACAGAAATGAAAAATACCTTTGATGGAATTATTAGCCAACTGGATACAGTTGAGAAAAAAATCTCTGAGCTTGAGGGTATATCAGAAGAAACCTCCAAAACTGAAAAACAAAAATAATAAGGACAGCAACAACAACAAAACAAACAAGCCAAAAAAAAGAAAAAAAGAACTAGAACAGATTATTCAAGGACTGTGGGACAACTTCAAAAGGTATAACATATTGGGCGCCTGGGTGGCTCAGATGGTTTAGCGTCTGCCTTCGGCTCAGGTCATGATCTCAGGGTCCTGGGATCGAGTCCCGCATCGGGCTCTCTGCTCCTTGGGAGCCTGCTTCTCCCTCTGCCTCTCTCTCTCTGTCTCTAATGAATAAATAAAATTAAAAAAAAAAATTAAAAAAAAAAAGTATAACATATTAACACATGCATAATGGGAATATCAGAAGGAGAAGAAAGAGAAAAAGGAACAGAAGAAATATTTGAAACAATTATGACTGAGAATTTCTCCAAATAAATGTCAAACACCAAACCACAGATTCAGGAAGCTAAGAGAGCACCAAGCAGTATACTTTCCCCAAAAAACTATACCTAAGCATATCATTTTCAAACTACAGAAAATTAAAGATAAAAAATCCTGAAAGAAGCCAGAAGGGGGAAAAATCCCTTACCTATAGAGGAAAAAAGATAAGAATTATATCCAACTTCTCAGAAAACAGGTAAGCAAGAAGAGAATGAGTGAAATATTTAAAATGTTAAGAGAAAAAAAATCACCAATCTAGAACTCTGTGACACAAAAATTGAGATTTATTGCCACTAGATCTGCCTTGTAAGATATATTAAAAGAAATTCTTCAGAGGGGAGGAAAATGATAAAGGTTAGAAACTCTGATCTACATGAAGAAAAGAAAGAACATCGAAGAAGGAATAACTGAAGGTAAATTAAAAAAATTATTTTTCTTATTTTTTTTTAATTTTATTTTTTTCCATTATGTTAGTCATCATACATTACATCATTAGTTTTTGATGTAGTGTTCCATGATTCATTGTTTGCATATAACACCCAGTGCTCCATTCAATACGTGCGCTCCTTAATACCCATCACGGGGCTAACCCATCCCCTTATCCCCCTCCCCTCTAAAACCCTCAGTTTGTTTCTCAGGGACCATAGTCTCTCATGGTTCGTCTCCTGCTCTGATTTCCCCACCTTCATTTTTCCCTTCCTACTAGCTTCTATTTTTTTTGTCTTCATCTTTCTTTTTTTAATTTAATTTTATTATGTTATGTTAGTCACCATACAATACATCATTAGTTTTTGTTGTAGTGATCCATGATTAATTGTTTTCATGTAACAACCAGTGCTCCATGCAGTATGTGCCCTCCTTAATACCCATCACTGGCCTAATCCATCCCCATTCCCCCTTCCCCTCTAAAACCCTCAGTTTGTTTCCCAGAGTCCATAGTCTCTCATGGTTCATCTCTCCCTCCGATTTCCCCCCCTTCATTTTTCCCTTCTTTCTCCTAATGTCCTCCATGCTATTCCTTATGTTCCACAAATAAGTGAAACCATACAATTGACTTTCTCTGCTTGACTTACTTCACTAGCATTCCTCCAGTCCCATGCATGCTGATGTAAAAGTTGGGTATTCATCTTTTCTGATGGCTGAGAAATATTCCATTGTATATATGGACCACATCTTCTTTATCCATTCATCTGTTGCAGGGCATCTCAGCTCTTTCCACAGTTTGGCTATTGCGGACATTGCTGCTATGAACGTTGGGGTGCATATGGCCCTTCTTTTCACTACATCTGTGTCTTTGGGGTAAATACCCAGTAGTGCAATTGCTGGGTCATAGGGTAGCTCTATTTTTAAATTTTTGAGGAACCTCCACACTGTTTTCCAAAGTGGCTGTACCAACTTGCATTCCCACCAACAGTGTAAGAGGGTTCCCCTTTCTCCACAACTTCTCCAACATTTGTTGTTTCTTGCCTTGTCAGTTTTTTCCATTCTAACTGGTGTAATGTATCTCAGTGTGGTTTTGATTGGAATTTTCCTGATGGCTAATGATGATGCACATTTTTTCATGTCTGTTAGCCATTTGTATGTCTTCTTCGGATAAGTGTCTGTTCATGTCTTCTGCCCATTTTTTGACTTGATTATTTGTTTTTTGGGTGAGTTTGAGAAGTTCTTTATAGATCTTGGATACCAGCCCTTTATCTGTAGTGTCATTTGCAAATATCTTCTCCCATTCTGTGGGTTGCCTCTTTGTTTTGTTGACTGTTTCGTTTGTTGTGCAGAAGCTTTTTTATCTTGATGAAGTCCCAAAAGTTCATTTTTGCTTTTGTTTCACTAGCTTTTGGAGATGTATCTTGAAAGAAGTTGCTGTGGCTGATGTCAAAGAGGTTACTGCCTATGTTCTCCTATAGGATTTGGATGGATTCCTGTCTCACATTGAGGTCTTTCATACACTTTATCTTTGTAAATGGTGTTAGAGAATGGTCGTTTCATTCTTCTGCACGTGGCTGTCCAATTTTCCCAGCACTATTTATTGAAGAGACTTTTTTCTATTGCATATTTTTTCCTGCTTTGTCGAAGATTATTTGACCATAGAGTTGAGGGTCCATATCTCGGCTCTCTATTCTGTTCCATTGGTCTATATGTCTGCTTTTGTGCCAGTACCATGCTGTCTTGGTGGTCACTGCTTTGTAATATAGCTTGAAATCTGGCAACATGATGCCCCCAGCTTTGTTTTTTTCCACATTTCCTTGGCGATTCAGGGTCTTTTCTGGTTCCATACAAATTTTAGGATTGTTTGTTTCAGCACTTTGAAAAATGTCATTGGAATTTTGATCGGGATGGCATTGAAGGTATAGATTGCTCTGGGTAGCATAGACATTTTAACAATGTTTATTCTTCGGATCCATGAGCATGGAATGTTTTTCCGTCTTTCTGTGTCTTCTTCAATTTCTTTCATGAGTGTTCTGTCGTTCCTAGAGTATAGATCCTTTACTTCTTTGGTTAGGTTTATTCCAAGGTATCTTATGGTTTTTGGTGCTATTGTAAATGGAATCATCGCTCTAATTTCTCTTTCTACAGTTGAATTGTTAGTTACAAGAAAGCAACTGATTTCTGTGCATTGATTTTGTATCCTACCACATTACTGAATTGCTGTATGAGTTCTACTAATTTGGGGGTGGAGTCTTTTGGGTTTCCCACATAAAGTATCACGTCATCTGCCAAAACAGAGTTTGACTTCTTCTTTGCCAATCTGAATACCTTTTTTTTCTTTTTGTTGTCTGATTGCTGTTGCTAGGAATTCCAGTACTATGTTGAACAAAAGTGGTGAGGGTGGGCGTCCTTGACATGTTCCTGATCTCAAGGGAAAGGCTCTCAGCTTTTCCCCATTGAGGATGGTATTCGGTGTGGGTTTTTCATAGATGGATTTTATGAACTTGAGGATGTTCCCTTTATCCCTATACTCTGGAGAGTTTTAATCAGGAAAGGATGCTGTATTTTGTCAAATGCTTTTTCTGCATCAATTGAGAGGACCATATGGTTCTTCTCTCTCCTCTTATTAATGTGTTCTATCACATTGATTGATTTGCGAATGTTGAACCACGCTTGCATCCCGGGGATAAATTCCCCTTGGTCCTGGTGGATGATCCTTTTAATGTATTGTTGGATCCTATTAGCTAGGATTTTGTTGAGGATTTTGGAATCCATATTCATCAGGGATATTGGTCTGAAATTCTCCTTTTTGTTGGGGTCTTGCCTGCTTTGGGGATTAAGGCAATGCTGGCTTCATAGAATGAGTCTGGAAGCTTTCTTTCTATTTCTATTTTTTGAAAGAGCTTCAGGAGAATAGGTATTATTTCTTCTTTGAATGGTAGAATTCCCCAGGGAATCCATCAGGCTCTAGACTCTTGTTTTTTGGAAGATTTTTGATCACTGCTTCAATCTTGTTACTGGTTATTGGCCTATTCAGGTTGTCAGTTTCTTCCTGTTTCAGTCTTTGGAGTTTATAGGTTTCCAGGAAGGCCTCCATTTAATCCAGATTGCTCAGTTTATTGGCATATAGTTGTTGATAATAATTTCTAATACTTGTTTCTATTTCCTTGGTGTTAGTCGTGATCTCTCCCCTTTCATTCATATTTTTATTAATTTGGGTCCTTTCTCTTTTCTTTTGGATAATTCTGGCAGTAGTTTATTGATCTTATGAATTCTTTCAACGAACCAACTTCTAGTTTTGTTGATTTGATCTACTGTGTTTCTAGTTTCTAATTCATTGATCTCTGCTCTAATCTTAATTATTTCTTTTCTAATGCGTGGCCTAAGTATCGTTTGTTGCTTTTTCTGTAGTTCTTTAAGGTGTAGAGTTAGTTGGTGAATTCGGGATTTTTCTATTTTTTTGAATGAGGCTTGGATGGCTATGTATTTCCCCCTTAGGATTGCCTTTGCAGTGTCCCATAGGTTTTGGACCGATGTGTTTTCGTTCTCATTGATTTCCATGAATTGTTTAAGTTCTTCTTTGATTTCCTGGTTGACCCAAACATTCTTGAGCAGAGTGGTCTTTAGCTTCCAAGTGTTTGAATTTCTGCCAAATTTTTTTCTTGTGATTGAGTTCCAGTTTTAAAGCATTATGATCTGAGAATATGCAGGGAATAATCTCAATCTTTTGGTATCGGTTGAGACCTGATTTGTGACCCAGTATGTTGTCTATTCTGGAGAAAGTTCCATGTGCGCTCGAGAAGAATGAGTATTCTGTTGTTTTAGGGTGGAATGTTCTGTATATATCTATGAGGTCCATCTGGTCCAGTGTATCATTCAGAGCTCTTATTTCTTTGTTGATTTGCTGCTTAGATGATCTGTCCATTACTGAGAGTATTGAGGTCTCCTACAATTAATGTATTGTTATCAATATGACTCTTTATTTTGGTTAACAGTTGGCTTATGTAGATGGCTACTCCCATGTCGGGGGCATAGATATTTACAACTGTTAGATCTTCTTGTTGGATAGACCCTTTAAGAATGATATAGTGTCCTTCTGTGTCTCTAACTACAGTCTTTAGTTTAAAATCTAATTTGTGTGATATAAGAATTGCTACCCCAGCTTTCTTTTGAGGTCCGCTGGCATGGAAGATGGATCTCCATCCCTTCACTTTCAGTCTGGATGTATCTTTAGGTTCAGAATGAGTCTCTTGTAGATAGCATATGGATGGGTCCTGTCTTTTTATCCAGTCTGCAACCCTGTGCCGTTTTATGGGAGCATTTAGGCCATTCACGTTGAGAGTGATTATTGAAAGATATGACTTAAGTGTCATCATGTTGCCTGTGAAGACGTTGTTTTTATACATTGTCCCTGTAAATTTCTGTTGTAGATCACTCTTGGGGTCTTTCTCCTTTTATAGAACCCCCACCCCTTAATATTTCTTGCAGGGCCGGCTTAGTGGTCACATATTCTTTCAGTTTCTGATGGTCGTGGAAGACCTGCATCTCTCCATCCATTCTAAATGAAAGCTTTGCTGGATAAAGTATTCTTGGCTGCATGATCTTCTCATTTAGTACCCTGAATATGTCTTGCCAGGCCTTTCTGGCTTGCCAGGTCTCTGCTGATAGGTCTGACGTTATTCTGATGTTCCTCCCTCTGTACGTAAGGAATCTCTTCCCCCTAACTGCCCTTAAGATGGTTTCCTTGGTTCTAAGATTTGTGAATTTTACTATTACATGCCGGGGTGTTGGCCTGTTTTCCTTGATCTTGGGAGGGGTCCTCTCAGCCTCTAGGACACTAATGTTTGTTTCATTCCCCAGATTAGGGAAGTTCTCAGCTACAATTTGCTCAAATATATCTTCTAGTCCTCTCTCTCTCTCCTCCCTCTCAGGGATTCCCATAATTCTGACACTGGAACATTTCATGGTGTATCTTATTTCTCTGATTCTATTTTCATGGATTCTGAGTTGTTTTTCCCTGGCCTCCTCTTTTCCCTTTTTATCTATTAAATGGTCTTCCAGGTCACTAATTCGTTCTTCTGCCTCGCTTACCTTAGCTGTTAGATTATCTAGATTAGATTGGATCTCACTGATAGCAATTTTAGGTTCTGCCAATTCAGCTTTCATTTCTGCCCTTAGAGACTCTATGTTGCCATTAATTGATTTCTCCTTTCTAGCCATTGTCTTCACAATTGCAGCCTGAATTCCATCTCCGGCATCTTGGTGATATCTGAATCCATTTGTAAATCTGTGGCATAAGTCATAATCTCTGAGTCTTTCATATTTTGGGGTTCCTCCTCCTAGACATTCTGTTGTTGGGTGGTTGAGGGAATATATAGAGTCCAAATTATTGACCAGAACCCAAGCCAGATGCACCTGTTTTCTAGGGACCTTAGGGTTGCTGGCCTCTTGTTTTCCCAGCTTGTTTTCTGGGAGAGGGTCCTGCCGCATTGTTACTCAGGCAACTGTGTTTGGGCAGAGTTGCCCTGCCCCCTGTGGCAGGGGATGGGCTCAGTGAAAACCATTGTTTGGGGGATTTTGTTCTCTGTCAGCTTTCCCTGGTGGTTCTCCACGTCTCTTCCAAGAGAGCAGAAGAGACTGTTTGCAACCCTCTGCCTCAGAGCAGAGAGATCACAGTCTGTTCTTCAGTGAGCTCTCTAGGCCACAGTATCTCCGTTTCTGTCTGTGCTGCTATAAACTGCAGTGTCCTGGGTTGTGCATCCCTCAGCAGCGCTCCCAGTCCTCACCCCCAGGTCGGGGCATGTCTCTGTCCTTTGTGCTTCTAAAACTGCCAGCCACCCCCAGTTCACATACACGGCCCTGCCGCTCCAGTTTCACTCTGGGGGGCTGCCGTAAAGTCCTTTCCCTGCTGCTACCAATCTGTGAGTCTGTGCCCCATCCCGAATGGGGGAGGCTATCACTCATCGGTGGTGTAGGTTCCTGACGGCTCCCTCCCACTGCCATTCATCCTCCGATATCTGCCCGCGGAATCACGGCTCCCTGATTCGTACATTGAAACCAACCGCCTGCAATATTCTGTTTGTAGAGATCCAGATCTGTCTTCTTACATCTCAGCCTCATTTCATGGGTGTTCAGAGTGGTCTGCTAGATATCCAGCTCAATTCTGGGGACCGGTTGGAATAGGGTCCCCTACTCCTCCACCATCTTTTTCTATCTCCTGTTTTTTTTTTTTCCCCTTAGCATACAATGTATTATTTGTTTCAGAGGTACAGGTCTGTGATTCATCAGTCTTAGACATTTCACAGTGCTCACCATAGCACATACCTTCCCCAGTGTTCATCACCAAGCCATCCCATCCCTCCCACCCACAACCACTCCAGCAACCCTCAGTTTGTTTCTTGAGATTAAGAATTCCTCATATCAATGAGATCATATGATACTTGTCTTTCTCTGATTGACTTATTTCGCTTAGCATAATACCCTCCAGTTCCATCCATGTTG